>NC_057808.1:104394052-104539564 GCF_018294505.1 Triticum aestivum | reverse complement strand
CCCCCCAGATCCGTGCCGCTCTTTCCTTCCCCACGCCCGACGCGGTCGCCGCCGTTCCCGTCGTTCACACGGCCACCGTGCCCACCTCGCCGCCCCACGTTGTCTCCAAGGACCGCCGTCGCCCGCTGCTTCGTCTGGTGCAGCCCGTTGGGGACCGGAGCCCCTACAACGAGCACACCGAGCTCGTCTTCAACTTCGGACGCCGGCGACCCCCTTCTTCCCCGGCGCCGACCTGCTGCTCCTAAGCCTCTCACCGGCCTCCGTGTGCCGCGCGGTGAGCCTCTCCCCCCTCCTCCCCTGTCCTTTCTCTCTCGCGCGCCCCCTAGCTGCTTCCCCACGCGCGCCCGAACGCCGCGCCGCGGAGCTCGCCGCCGGCAAGGCTCCGGTGACCAATTGGTCATGGGCGTAGGCCCGTTAGCTCGACCGCATCGTGCCGCACCCGCCTAGCTAGTTAGTTCGGCCGCTCGCGCGCTCTAACGCCGCACCCGTCCCAGCCCGAAGCACCTCGCCGCCGGCGAGCTCAAAGCGCTCGCCCCCGCCCGTTCCAGCCACTCCGGCCACCACCGTTGGACGCGCGGCGCCGAGCCGCGTCGAACGCGCCCAGCCACAACCCCGCAGACCCCCTGTGCACGAAACCCGCGCCCCTCCCGAGCCGCGCCGCCGCGTTTGGCTCGTCGGAGTCGCTCCGGCGCCGGCCGCCGACGTGGCTGGCCTGGGGCCACCCCAGTGCCACTGCCAGTGGGCCCCGTGGGCCCCGTTGACTGGGTCAACCCAGTCAACGTGCTGACTGGGCAGGCCCAGCCACTGACATGTGGGCCCCCCCTTCTGTTAATTAGTCTAGCAATTATTTTATAAATAAAAATAATTATATTAACTAATCACTCACTGACATATGGGGCCCACCCCTCTAATTAGACTGTTAGTTTAGTTTAAATTACTGTTAGACTAACAGAAGCTGACATGTGGGTCCCACTGGACCCACCTGTCTGGTTTGACTGGTCAGCCGCTCTGTTGACCTGCTGACGTCAGCATTGCCTCATGCTAACGTCATAATTCATTTTTGCTTAATTCAAATAATTCCAGAAATTCAAATAAACTTTGAAAATTCATATCTTTTAAACCGTAACTCGGATGAAAATGTTTTCTATATGAAAGTTGCTCAGAACGACGAGACGAATCCGAATACGCAGTCCGTTCGTCCACCACACCTCCCTAACCTATCGAACTAGCAACTTTCCCCCTCCGGTCCGTCTGTCCGAAAACGCGAAACATCGGGAATACTTCCCGGATGTTCCCCCCCTTCGCCGGTACCACCTACTGTCGCGTTAGGGCACACCTAGCACCGCTCATTGTCATGTCACGCATCGTCATGCTTATGTTTGCATTGTATTTACTGTTTCTTCCCCCTCTTCTCTCCGGTAGACTACGAGACCGACACTGCTGCTGCCCAGTTCGACTACGGAGTTGACGACCCTTCCTACTTGCCAGAGCAACCAGGCAAGCCCCCCCTTGATCACCAGATATCGCCTATGCTTCTCTATACTGCTTGCATTAGAGTAGTGTAGCATGTTACTGCTTTTCGATATCCTATCCTGATGCATAGCCTATCCTTGCTACTACTGTTGATACCTGTACCTGCAATCCTACATGCTTAGTATAGGATGCTAGTTTTCCATCAGTGGCCCTACATTCTTGTCCGTCTGCTGTGCTATACTATCGGGCCGTGATCACCTGGGCGGTGATCACGGGTATATACTTATATACTATATACATGACACATGTGATGACTAAAGTCGGGTCGGCTCGTAGGAGTACCCGCGAGTGGATCTTTGTGGCGGAGCGACAGGGCAGGTTGAGACCGCCTAGGTGAGAGGTGGGCCTGGCCCTGGTCGGCGTTCGCGGTTACTTAACACGCTTAACGAGATCTTGGTATTTGATCTGAGTCTGGCCATTTGGTCTATACGCACTAACCATCTACGTGGGAGTAGTTATGGGTATCCCGACGTCGTGGTATCAGCCGAAGCTCTTTTGACGTCAGCAACTGAGTGGCGCGCGCCGCATTGGACCGTAAGCTCGCGCTTGTATTAAGGGGGCTAGGTCTGCTTCCGGCCGCGTACGCAACGTGTAGGTGTGCATAGGGCGATGGGCCCAGACCCCTGCGCGCATAGGTTTAGACCGGCGTGCTGACCTCTCTGTTGAGCCTAGGTGGGGCTGCGACGTGTTGATCTTACGAGGCCGGGCATGACCCAGAAAAGTGTGTCCGGCCAACTGGGATCGAGCGTGTTGGGTTATGCGGTGCACCCCTGCAGGGAAGTATATCTATTCGAATAGCCGTGTCCCTCGGTAAAAGGACGACCCGGAGTTGTACCTTGACCTTATGACAACTAGAACTGGATACTGAATAAAATACACCCTTCCAAGTGCCAGATACAACCCGGTGATCGCTCTCTAACAGGGCGACGAGGAGGGGATCGCCGGGTAGGATTATGCTATGCGATGCTACTTGGAGGACTTCAATCTACTCTCTTCTACATGCTGCAAGATGGAGATGGCCAGAAGCGTAGTCTTCGACAGGACTAGCTATCTCCCTTTTATTCTAGCATTCTGCAGTTCAGTCCACTAATATGCCCCTTTACACATATACCCATGCATATGTAGTGTAGCTCCTTGCTTGCGAGTACTTTGGATGAGTACTCACGGTTGCTTCTCTCCCTCTTTTCCCCTTTTCTTTTCTATCTGGTTGTCACAACCAGATGCTGGAGCCCAGGAGCCAGACGCCACCGTCGACGACGACACCTATGACGCTGGAGGTGCCTATTACTACGTGCAGGCCGCTGACGACGACCAGGAGTAGTTAGGAGGATCCCAGGCGGAGGCCTGCGCCTCGTTCGATCTGTATCCCAGTTTGTGCTAGCCTTCTTAAGGCAAACTTGTTTAACTTATGTCTGTACTCAGATATTGTTGCTTCCGCTGACTCGTCTGTGATCGAGCACTTGTATTCGAGCCCTCGAGGCCCCTGGCTTGTATTATGATGCTTGTATGACTTATTTATGTTTTAGAGTTGTGTTGTGATATCTTCCCGTGAGTCCCTGATCTTGGTCGTACACATTTGCGTGCATGATTAGTGTACGGTCAAATCGGGGGCGTCACACTCGAACTCTTGATCCAGTTGAGGCCGAGAGAGAGTTTCGTCAGCACAGCGGCGTGGTGACGGTGATGATGAAGTTACCGGCGCAGGGCTTCGCCTAAGCACTACGACGATATGACCGAGGTGTAAAACTGTGAAGGGGGGTACCGCACACGGCTAAAGATCAACTTGTGTGTTCTAGGGTGCCCCCTCCCCACGTATATAAAGGAGGGAGGAGGAGGAGGCCGGCCAAGGATGGCGCGCCCAAGGGGGGGAGTCCTACTCCAAGTAGGATTCGCCCCCCCCTTCCTATTCCTACAAGGAGAAGGGGGAAAGAGGAGGAGGAGAGAAAGGAAAGGGGGCCCGCCCCCAACCCCTGATCCAATTCGGTTTGGGCTTGGGGGGGGGGTGCCTCCTCCTGGCTGTTGCTTCCTCTCTTCCACTAAGGCCCATGAAGGCCCATTAACCCCCCGGTACTCCGGAAAATACCCGATACACTTCGGAACCATTCCGGTGTCCGAATATAACCTTCCAATATATCAATCATTATGTCTCGATCATTTCGAGACTCATCGTAATGTTCTTGATCTCATCCGGGACTCCGAACAACCTTTGGTACATCAAATCACATAACTCATAATACAAGTCGTCATCGAACGTTAAGCATGCGGACCCTACAGGTTCGAGAACTATGTAGACATGACCGAGACACATCTCCGGTCAATAACCAATAACGGAACCTGGATGCTCATATTGGCTCCTACATATTCTACGAAGATCTTTATCGGTCAAACCGCATAACAACATACGTTGTTCCCTTTGTCATCGGTATGTTACTTGCCCGAGATTCGATCGTCGGTATCATCATACCTAGTTCAATCTCGTTACCGGCAAGTCTCTTTACTCGTTTCGTAATGCATCATCCCACAACTAACTCATTAGTCACAATGCTTGCAAGGCTTATAGTGATGTGCATTACCGAGAGGGCCCAGAGATACCTCTCCGATACTCGGAGTGACAAATCCTAATCTCGATCTATGCCAAATCAACAAACACCACCGGAGACACCTGTAGAGCATCTTTATAATCACCCAGTTACGTTGTGACGTTTGATAGCACACAAGGTGTTCCTCCGGTATTTGGGAGTTGCATAATCTCATAGTCAGAGGAGCATGTATAAGTCATGAAGAAAGCAATAGCAATAAAACTAAACGATCATTATGCTAAGCTAACGGATGGGTCTTGTCCATCACATCATTCTCTAATGATGTGATCCCGTTCATCAAATAACAACACATGTCTATGGCTAGGAAACTTAACCATCTTTGATTAACGAGCTAGTCAAGTAGAGGCATACTAGGGACACTCTGTTTTGTCTATGTATTCACACATGAATCAAGTTTCCGGTTTAATACAATTCTAGCATGAATAATAAATATTTATCATGATATAAGGAAATAAAATAACAACTTTATTATTGCCTCTAGGGCATATTTCCTTCATCCCCTCCCCTGTGGCCAGCACCGTTATCATGCGCCTCCCCCTACTCTTTATCGCCACCTCGAGCTCAAGTGTGTCGGCATAGTTAGCTCCACCGCAGCAACATGAGCTCCTCCTAGCGGAGCTCCGTCTGAGTCGCGAGCCCATCGCCATGTTGCTCGGGCAGAGCCACACACCTAACTGCTGCCATCCTTCATGCACTCGAGCGCTTCCTTGCATTCTCCCAAGCGTGGCCCTGCTTCTCACCGCCAAAGCTCGGTAGTCGTGCCTCTGTCCTCCCCACAATGTTTGTGCTAGACAATGCCACCACCATTGAAAAGGTTGTTGTAAAAATCTCACGCTCGACTCTCTCTCTCTCTCGTAATTCAAACAACATGAATTAGATTGCAAAATTTGATGATGTTCAATGCCATTTGCTTAAATGAGGAGTATTTTGAACATTCACTGTTAGAGGAGGATGTCGATGACTTTCATGATGGTGATGAAGATTTGGACATGGTGACACTTTTGCTTGCAGAGATGGATGAGAGCAGCAAGCAAAAGCATGCCGTTTATCAAGTTAGGAGACACTTCCGTATGAGAAGGCATTTATGTATGTGCATTGTCAATGCAATGGAAGAGAACACAACTACTTCAACAACAAAATGAAATAGAACCGGTTTGCTTGGGTTTAGTGTTCTGGAGAAGGTCATAGTGGTAACGTGGAAATGGTTTGCGTGGATTCATATGAACAGAGAGAATATAGATGGTGCAAATCAAGCATTGGTGGCTAGTGGAGGAGGGCAAATGACTCCAATTTCTTCAATCCAAGCACTGCAAAATTCTTCAAGTGCCCCCTCCCCCCCCAAACTACACATAGTTCCGCCTCCCTTGGTGGGACTGATAGTATATCTCGCATTAGAACTCTTGTCATTTGAAAATTTAGTACTCTCATCATCACTCTCCATTTGGCCTTGTTTAAAGCTTCTACAAATTAGATTATGTTTTATGAGTAATGTTGTGTATACCTTGCAAAAAAATATTTAGAAAATAATTTACAAAATTGTTTAAAATATGAATGTACTATGTAGATTTCTTTTTATGTTCACAATATGTAGATTTGGGAACAAATTTAAATTTCAAATTGTGTAATGGAACAACTAGATTTGGTACACATACACAAATCCTTATGGTACATCATTACTTTTTTCCTTGGTATAATTCATTGAAGCAAAACGAACAACAACAAAAAAGAGACATTTCATTCATCTCCACTTTTGGTACATTAGTTAATTCTTGTTTGCAAACTATAATTTGTACATAAGGCTGTACTGGACAACAAAATCAAATGCTCTTCCTACACAGATCCACAAGATATGTACAAAAGAGAAGAAGATTTTACGAGACCAATGCACCAAAGGAAGATTTGTTGCCTACAAATTCGTTAGGACATGTATAGATAAGAAAGTATCAATTGATAACGTGTAAAAAAGGGAAGGTTCTCGCGCTAAAATTAATGAACAAAGGGAACATGATGTGGAACAAAATGAACTGGCTGACGAGTGAGGAGCACCAAGTGGAGTAATAGACGAATCTGGTGCCAAGGTGCCCGGGCCGCCATATCCAATGGAGGCATGTGCCCGGGACTTCATGGTAGCTTGGAGGAAGACCCGACACTGTTACAGTGGGGGAGCATGATAAGGCGACTGTGAGATCTGAATTGGCTGGAGACGGAAGCAACGCAACTTAGAGCCGACAGATCTACAAGAAGTGTGACTTTGGAAGGCCGGCTCTAGCCCGGTGAGGCTCGGTGCAGCTTATTCGGCGAGGCCAGTGGAGCACATTGGAAGAATAGGGGGTGCTTTCCGGCAGCCCATGTTGGTGCACGTGAAAGAGAGATAAGAGGTTTGGACTGGAAACAGGGGGCCATGGCGAGGGGGGCTAAGCGTGCAATATTCATTTATGTTGAGGTGGCTTGTTAAAATGTCTACCACCTCTTCACCTCACGTGATTTGTACCGTCAGATTTCCATCAAATGGCCCAGACCCGATCGCACGATCACTCCTAAGGTGTTGTTGATGCTATGTAAGTTGCCCCCGGAATTGAAGAAAAAGAAAAGGAAAGACTGTGATTTCAGGATCCTGGTAGAGCGAAGCACACTATACTCCCTAAAAGTTGTTAGACATAGACCCTACAATTGTCTTAGGGTATCCCGTTTTAGGGATTTTTAGGGAGATGCTCTTAGGGCCATATTTTTTCCTGTCTTTGCATGCACCTTCTATCACTTTAAATATATTTTTTGGAAGATCATCTAATGTGTCATGGTTGCAAATTCATGTGCTTTGATTTTCTAGACGCCATAACATCCTAATCTTATTTTCTGTTTTCATGTTTATAGAATCATGAATTCTAAAACAGCGCACTAGATATTTTTCATGTATTACATGCACATTCTCTCTTCTTCTCTCTTCAAGTTCGTGGAGAGGATCCAAAGGACTTTTTTTGGCTTCCATAGAAGAATCTAGGAAATAATAATAAGTCCCGTTTAGTTAGTTTTTCCTAGCTTAATAGTTCATTTTTCACGAAAAAAAAACTTTATTGAACTGTTAGACAATAAGTGAGCTTAAACGGGATTTAAACAGGACCCGGTTTACATCCATGAAAGTATCTCAATTTCATGCATGTCTTTATTTGTTTGCTTTAGGATACAGCATGCTTCTAAGAGTGCTTATCAACAATCTCCATAATTTTACAGCCCAGAAATTTCACGGGATTTCGGCATGAACGTCAGGCAAACCAGCTCGTTTTGCTATGGAAAGTGAAGAAGAATCCGTGTCCGAAAATGGGACCAGAGGGAATTTGTTGGATCGTTCGTACGTGTGGCGGTGCTCAAGTGGAAAATTAGATAGCATCACAAGCTCCGAACAGTCCACATTGATGGCGCCATTAATTCACTCACATGTCCACACCTAACACCTCGCCACACCTGGCCATGGCAGCTCGGCTTTAGACAACCTTTGGCTTATCCGAGCCTGCCGTGTGGGTCCCATGCCCGCCACGTCGGCGCCTAAGGCTCGCCTCTCCCGTGATCCCAGGCCGTCTATAAAGCCGGGAGGAGGCTACGTGCCCAGTTCAGGACGCCCAGTCACCGTCGGATGAGCTGAGCTGAGGGTGTTCGGATGGCGTCGCCGCGGCGTAACGGGGATCAGGCGGCGGCGGGGGGACGGAGGAAGGAGTCGAGGCGGCTGGGGACGCTCCTACTGGTGCTGCGGGTGGCGGCGCTGTGCTTTAGCCTTGCGGCGGCGGTGTTCGCGGCGACGGACGGCGCCGTGCTGCGGCTGGCGCCGTTCAGGTTCCTGCTGGCGGCGAACGCGATCCTGGCGGTGTACTCGGTGTTCGAGGTCGCCGCGGCGGCGTGGGAGGTGGCCAAGGGCGCCACGCTGCTCCCGGAGGCCTTGCAGCTCTGGTTCGACTTCGGCCACGACCAGGTAACCAATTAACCAGCGCCTACTTGCTGTAATTACACGCAAGCTGCATCTGGTCCATCGACCACACACATGGAGTTAGTTAACTAATTCCTGAGTTGTTAATTTGATCGTGTGTGCGTGCGCTCCAGGGTTTCGGGTACATGGCGCTAGCCGCCGCGGCGGCGGCGGCGCGGGAAGCGGCGTTGTGCGGCGGAGGCCAGGAGCGGAATATCAGCAGCACGGCGTGCCTGCAGAGCGACATCGCCGTGGGGCTCGGGTTCGCGGCGTTCGCGTTCCTGGCGCTGGCGGCGCTCGCGACGGGGTTCCGGCTCGTCCGCTTCCTCGCCACCGGTTCCCGGCTCCCGGCGGGGGCCTCCTCCCCGTATTGACCGGCGTGCGTGGGGCCATGGAGCATACGTCCGTACGTAGTAGCTACTGGTGCGATGAACTGATCGGAGTGCGGCTAGCCAGAGCACTTCGATTTTTCGGTGGTTTTGATCGATCGGTGGGGTGATTATTACAGTATGCACTACGCTATTAGCTCGACAATATTAGATGGATGTGTGTGATGTGTACGCAAGATTCTGCGGGATATACTACGACTGAAACATAGGCGGTGCATGACGAGTTTGTTTTTTCATTTTGGTTTTGCTATATCTGGGGTTTTTTGCCGAGAATTTGGGGAGCTTCATTGCAATAATAACATTCGATTGCAATTAGCCCTGAAGCTGTAATAAGAAAGGATGAACGTTCATGTGGCCAGCAGTCTAAAACCAACGAGGAACATGCCTACTTAGCACAAAGTTCCGCCACACTGTTACCATCCTTGGGACATGCCTAACAGAAAAAGCTAAAACTTGCCGATTTTTCCTCTATTTCATCTAAGATAGACGCCACAGTTGGTTGAGAATTATAACACGAAGACTAGATGTTAACAACCTCTAAGGAACCCATTTTCATCACCATGTGCGAGAAGCCTCATAGTTGTGCAAAAATGGCGCCTTCTCAGACTGTCATGGCTTTGGCAATAGCTGGATCAATGACCCCATTGAAGGGTTTACTCCAATCTTCCATGAAGGATAGATGGGAGACCGAGTTGCACTACCTCCTCCTCCGCAACGAGCTTCAATGTTGATTTTCTATCTAACATCTGGAGGTCGCCAACACTAGCCGCCAGGGATGCTGTGTTGGGACTTTGGCATGCCAGGTATCAACAGATCATCCCGGATTGTCTTCATCGAATGAACATATCGCCTGAATGGAATCAGAACGTCGATGCATCTTCTTTATGTACAACTTATCTCGAATCAAAGAACCATTGTGTAGATTAGAAGGAATAGGTAAAGGAGATTAAGAGTGTGCGTACATTTGTGCAGCCTGATAGGAAGATACAAATCTACTCGACTACAATCGTTGAAACAGAAAACATATAACACGAAAATCATGTGAAACAGTGAGATGGACCTAGGGGTTAAAGCAAATTTCAAATGATCAGCCGTGTGCAGTGAATTTGCCAAAATTCATCATAAAAAGCTCCAAACATGAATACAATATTATACATTTACACTCAATGAAAATACAAACCGATCACCTGAACGGAATGATAACGTAGATGTGCATCTTTTTAGTGTACAATTTATCTCGATTTGAAGCACCGTTGTATAGATTAGAACGGGACAAGTGAAGGAGAATTACGGCACAACATGTGCAAACCCACTTTACACCCATCACCGGAGCCACATGTGTTCGCTAGATTGCATCTCTTGGTCTAGTTGGCTGAAAACGGCCGATGCAAGTGTCCCTTGCTTTAAGGTTTATGCGGCCAAGATTTTGGTGCAAGACACACGATCAAACAGGTGAAATTGTACGCGCAGGTCTAGTTACGCATCCACCCTGTTGCTGCCCTGCATGCATGGCACTAGTAGCAGCCCACCAATCTCTCGCGTTGCTATAGGCCTAGGTGAACATGATAGAAGACGAGTACATAATTGGTTGAACCAAAAGTAGTTTTAGTTGACTGACTAGTAGCAAACGCAAATATTTACTTGTAGGTCAAAGATCTTTTTTATTTTGAAATTATAGGTCAAAGATCTTTAGCACTTGATCCAACGTGAACTGGGTAAATAAAACCACAACACACTTTTCTACCATCTCACAACGTTGGCTCAACTACATAGTTGTTGAGGGGTGGGTCCAGGGTTTGAAGAATGTGTATTCAATTTTTAAAACATTTTTCGGAAGCCTATACCATGACGATTATAACCGATTATAACACCATATTCAATACATGTATGCAATGTAATCATATATCGAAATAAGAAGCCAATTAGCCATATTAACTCACCCTTGTACAATTGTATTGTTTATTAGCAAAAACTGAAAATTTTGTGCCTCGACAATGGAAGAAGTACTGAAGTCTGAAGAGCGACAACGCAGGGCGTCCTCTCAAACAACCGTACCCAGCACTTCGGGCGCTTGCACTGTGCGGCTGCGCCGCCGTTGGCCATCTGCCCCTGCCTGCCGCAGCCGCTGTGCACCCCTGCCACGTGATCAACCCTACCTCGAGTCTGTCGGCGTTCTGGGAACGGGGGTCCCCAGACTTGCCTGCCTGCGGCCCACAGCGTGGCTAAGTTAGCGGGCCGTCCGGCCCATCTTCATCAACAAGGCATCCAAAACCCTCGCGAGGGGCCAAGCCTCACGAGGCGGGCGACGCAAGACCTCCTCAGGAGTGGCCTAGCCAGGCAGGCTCGCGAGGAGCGGAGATATCAAGGCGGGGCAAACCTCACGAGGCTCAAGTGACGTGAGCCATGACGATCGAGATCAGGCGGGCGCTAGGCGGGCGCCAGCACGCGCAGCGTCCTTGTTTCCTCCTTGGTGCTAAGGAGGCAAGCGCAGGCGAGGAGTACCGAGGCATCAGGCAAAGGTTGCCATATCGGTGCAACAAGACCAAGACCAGAAGGACGGCAAGACGGAGGTCATCGTGGAGCCCAAGACGACGTCACCATCAGAGCCTTTTGCAGGCGAAGACCGCTTTTGTCAGGATAGCTTGTACTAGCTGTCCCCCTTCAAATTTACCCGCCGTTGTTGGCTCCCTTCCCGCTCAATATTTGGGGAGAGGACCAGGACCTCTATAAATAGGACTAGCCACCACAGTAGAAGGCAAGCAAGCCTGAGCTGATCGAGTTCTCACACACACAAGCCTGACAAGCACAAGAACACCTCAACCTCAGGAGGCTATTCTTTCCCTTGTACTGTTCATCATCAGCCCGAGAGGCAATCCACCACCACCACACTGGAGTAGGGTATTACACCACAACGGTGGCCCGAACCAGTATAAATCTCGTGTCTTTTTGTGTTGTGAGTTCGTCGAGTTCGTCCGCGAGATCTTAGTGAGCTAGGGCATGGATCGGTAGGAAGGAAGGACTTCGCGCGCACCCCAGAGTTCGAACCTTAAGGGTTTGCCGAAACCCCACATCCGACAGAGTCGGCGACCGTGTGCGAGATTGGGATTTGGGGAGCCGAGCGAAGCGATGCGTCGGCTGTCTGCGTGTGCGTGAATGCGTGATGGATCGCATCTGCTTGTCTTCGTGTGCGAGTGATCAGGCCATCATGGCTGGTTTGTACTCCATGTTTCTCAAAATACAGAGGGAGTAGCTAAGGACGTGTTTGGTTACCTGCATACACCTCAACCAGGCCGGCGCGGGAAGGATTCAGCCTGTTTGGTAGCCCGCATATACTGTTGGGCCTGCATCACATGCTTCTTAAAGCACCTCTAGGGCTGGCTCAATGGGAACGCTCAGATCGGCAGTTTCTCCCGAGCCAGGCCGAGTGGAAGCGCAGCGAGCGGGCCTGCACGAGGAGAAACGGGAGGGATGCGAGGTGTTTACCTGCTGTCTTCTTCAATCTTCATTAAGCTCCTCTTTTGCATCTCCCTCTAATCTACACAACGGTGCTTCGATTCGAGGTAAGCTCTACACGAAAAAGATGCACATCGATGCCACGGTTCCATTCAGACGATCGGTTTGTAGTTTCGTCGACAGTACATGCTCAATTTCTTGTTCCCGTTTGAAGCTGTTTTGGACGAATTTTGTCAGATTCGTCGCGCACGATCGATTGTTTGAAATTTCCTTTAACAACCAGCCTAATCTCGCAGTTCTGCACAACATTTGTGTTGCAAGTTTTCTGTTTCGACGATCGTAGACGAGAAGATCTGCATATTTCTCATGGTTGTACATATGGATATGTGTGCTGTGATTTAAGACACTGCTTGATTATTCCTCTAGTCGGTGTGGTTTCTCTCAATCTCCTCTCTCGCGTCTTGCTGTGGCAGCATCATCGTCGCCATTGTTCATCTCGGCCTTCTCTCCATGACCCTACTGTAGTTAAGCTGCCATGGCGCGCACACTGACGGGGTTCTTTTCCTCTCTTCTCTGCCACCTACGGAGTCGATCATCTTGGCCTCCTCTCGGCCTCCTCTTTCTCGTCCTACTACACAGGAGTCATTTTCGGCGTCGATCATCTCAACTCCTCTCTCTCTCTCGTCCTACTACACTGACGATGCCATGGCGTGAGCACTGCATTTCTCCTCCTCTGTTCATTGTCTTTGCGCGAGCACTCCAACTAGTTCGCCGACGGGGTCGCTTGCCCATGACTTCGTGCTTGTCATGTCGGACACGGCGCCACGACCACTGTCCACCGCAGTCGCCATGGTCCGGCGCACACTGCATTTCTTCCCCCCTTCCTCTGCTAGCTCTTAACCCTGTGTGCTAAGTGCAAGTGCTAGCTCTTAATCATACCTCATGCGTGCAACCAAACACCGTGTTCATGTGCCGCTTGGGCCAATGCAGGCAACCAAACAAAGTGCACTTGCGTATTACCTAATGCAGGGACCCTAAATGCAGGCAACCAAAGGCAACCAAACAACTTGCTGTTGTCGCATATGAGGCTGTTTTTTCAAAGCCAGGTTGAGTGGAGAAGTGTATGCAATGCAGTTACTGTTGCAAACTGGAACCAAACACGCCCTAATTAGCTATTCACGTATTGGGCTTGGGCCATGTGGGGTGCGGAGGGAGAAAACCACACAGGTAGGTTGTTATAGCATTGGGCCGAAATGCGTGCACCCATGAGATTCTCTGTTAGTTTTTTTTTCACACATATACGTCCTAGTTTTTTTCGAAAAATAATAAGTATTCAACTGAATATGCATGAATCAAAGTGGGCTCGCCCCTCACATAAGGGTAGCAGCATGATCACATTAGCCCCACGATTCAGTTAATGGGCTTTTTTCGACAAAACAGACCAAACAATGCAATATCGATGAAATCCGACTATGAGATTAACCCCCTAAAAAAAGAAGAGATTATGAGATTAACCTGCCAAATTGGCTCGTGGAAAGCCACGACTCTCTCTCTTCTCTTTTTAAAATCGTGGAAGGAAAGCAACTGCCAGGTAGCGTCCAAACCCAAATAAACCAGCCCAACCAAGGAAGCAAAAACTAATCCCACCCAATCAAACCCGCTTCCCACATCACTGCCGTCCGCCGCGGATCAGACGGCCAGGACCCCTTCCCCCCGGGCGCAACTTGCTCCCAGCACACCAAAGAAAACCCTTTTTTTTCCTTTTCTTTTCCCCAGATTTCCTCCCCTCTCCCCTCCGCTCCTCTCGCAGCCTCCCTCACCGCCGTCGCCGAATCGCGGAGCTCCCGCGCCGCCCAATCGCAGGGCTCGCCCCGTCGCCCAATCGCATCGCAGAGCTGCCGCCTCGGCTCCGTCGCGCGACCTTCGACGTCTGAAGCTCCGCCGCGCCGGCCAGCTACATCCCGCCCGCCGTCGCCAACTACCTCCCCGTCTCAGCAGCCAGCAGGAAGGTAGGACGCAGAAGCGCACCTCCGCCCTCCGTCTCTCCCCATCTATCCTTGTTCCGTTCTCCTCTTGTTGCGAGGAAGTAGGTAGCACGTATAAGGTAGAACTTCCAGGCAGATCTGTTGTGGTTTTCTGTATGTTAAGGCGGATCTGATGCATACTTAGATCTGATGCCCACTTTGAAACTGTAAACCGTAGAATTGGCTGAGAGCTCCTATTGCTCTATTTTGGTGTTAGTATTCACTGGGTAATCACTGGAAGCCGGTCTCTGCTTTTTTTGTGCAGTATCCACATATGCCTGAGTGATCTAGATTAAGGAAGAAATCGCTAGTTCATTGGTAGAGGGAAGCAGTTTTATCAATGAAATAGTGTTTAATACAGTTCTTGTTAGCAGATGCTTTAGGTGTTACGAGGTCTCGTTTAAAAGAAGCCACTGTCAGATTTTTGTACACTCCCAGTGCTAAGGAAAAGTAGTATGTTGTCCTGCTCTCGTCAGATTTTATAGATCTCTTTAGAATTTTGCCATTCATGTTCACTGTTTGCTTTCTTGCTGATGAGGTTGCCTTAAGCAACGGTTACCTCGTTGTAGAAAGATGTTTTTTCCTTCAATCCTGATTGCGTGTCTCATTAACTTTAAGTTGTAGAATATTTTGTAGCATGGTTTGGCTCTACCCAAAAGAGGACTTTACTTTGTCAAGGGAGTTCTATTTTTTTTAATGATGTATGGAGTTTTTATGCCATGAGCTATCTGACTCTCCTATTTTGGGCCTACAGAGTCAGCATGTCGTTGGATGTTACTCAAATACTCCTCAGTGCGCAATCTGCTGATGGCTCGATTAGAAAGCATGCTGAAGAAAGCCTCAAGCAGTTTCAGGAGCAAAACCTCCCAGGTTTCTTGCTCTCCCTCTCAACTGAGTTGGCCACCAATGAGAAACCTGAGGAGAGCCGTAGATTGGCTGGTCTGATCCTCAAGAATGCACTCGACGCAAAGGAGCAGCACAGGAAGAACGAACTTTTCCAGAGATGGCTCGCACTGGATGCTGGTGTCAAGGCACAAGTTAAAGCATTGTTGCTGCAAACTCTCTCATCTCCTGTTGCAAGTGCCAGATCTACATCTTCTCAAGTCATCGCAAAGATTGCTGGCATTGAGATCCCTCAAAAGCAATGGCCCGAGCTTATAGGATCATTGCTATCAAACATACATCAGGTACAGCCAAACGTCAAGCAGGCAACGCTTGAGACACTTGGCTATTTATGCGAGGAAGTTTCTCCTGAAGCTGTCGACCAAGACCAAGTCAACAAGATACTCACAGCTGTTGTTCAGGGTATGAATGCTTCTGAAGGGAACTCTGAAGTGAGGCTTGCAGCCACACGAGCATTGTATAATGCATTGGGCTTTGCTCAGGTTAATTTCTCCAATGACATGGAGCGTGATTATATCATGAGAGTCGTCTGTGAAGCAACACAGTCACCAGATGTGAAGATAAGACAGGCTGCCTTTGAGTGTTTGGTGGCTATTTCATCAACTTATTACGACAAGCTGGCCACATACATGCAGGATATATTTAACATCACTGCAAAGGCTGTGAGGGGAGATGAGGAGTCGGTTGCACTTCAGGCCATGGAATTCTGGAGTTCCATATGTGATGAGGAAATCGACATTTTGGACGAGTACAGTAGTGAATTTACAGCTGATTCTGATGTTCCTTGCTACTATTTTATCAAGCAAGCTCTTCCTGCCCTGGTGCCAATGCTGCTGGAGACTCTCCTCAAACAGGAGGATGACCAAGACTTGGATGAAGGTGCTTGGAATCTTGCAATGGCTGGGGGTACTTGTTTGGGCCTGGTGGCGAGGACTGTTGGGGATGATATTGTTCCTCTTGTGATGCCTTTCGTTGAGGAGAACATAACAAAACCTGAATGGAGACACAGAGAGGCTGCAACATATGCTTTTGGTTCCATTTTGGAGGGTCCATCAGCTGATAAACTGACCCCTCTAGTTAATGTCGCCTTGAATTTTATGCTGTCTGCCTTAGTGAAGGACCCAAATAACCATGTGAAGGACACAACTGCTTGGACCCTTGGAAGAATATTCGAGTTTCTTCATGGTTCTGCACTTGAAACTGCTCCTGTCATTACAGCTGAGAACTGCCAGCAAATACTGACTGTGCTGCTTCAAAGCATGAAGGATGTCCCAAATGTGGCAGAAAAGGCATGTGGGGCACTCTATTTCCTTGCTCAAGGCTATGTTGATGCTGGATCGGCGTCACCATTATCCCCTTTCTTTCAAGATATTGTTCAGAGCCTTCTTGTGACCAGTCACAGAGAGGATGCTGGTGAATCCAGGCTGCGTACTGCAGCTTATGAGACTCTAAATGAAGTTGTCAGGTGCTCCACTGAGGAGACAGCTCCTATCGTTATGCAGCTAGTACCTGTGATTATGATGGAACTCCATAATACACTTGAAGCGGGGAAGTTGTCAACTGATGAGAGGGAGAAGCGGAGCGATCTGCAGGGCCTTCTTTGTGGTTGCCTACAGGTTATTATCCAGAAGTTGGGAGGGATGGAGTCAACAAAGTTTGCCTTCTTACAGTATGCAGATCAGATGATGGATCTGTTTTTGAGAGTTTTTGCTTGTCGAAATGCCACGGTGCATGAGGAGGCTATGCTTGCTATCGGTGCACTTGCATATGCAGCTGGTTCGAGCTTCGCGAAGTACATGGCACAGTTCTATCAGTATTTGGAAATGGGACTTCAGAACTTTGAAGAGTATCAGGTGTGTGCCATTACGGTGGGTGTTGTGGGTGACTTGTGCAGGGCACTGGAGGACAAAATTTTGCCCTACTGTGATGGCATCATGACCCAGCTCCTGAAGGATCTATCCAGCAATCAGTTGCACAGATCTGTAAAACCACCTATATTCTCATGCTTTGGTGATATTGCACTGGCAATTGGAGAAAACTTTGAGAAGTATTTGATCTATGCCATGCCCATGCTACAAAGTGCAGCAGATTTGTCGGCGCACACAACTGCAACTGATGATGAAATGCTTGACTACACCAATCAACTAAGAAATGGCATCTTGGAGGCCTACTCTGGTATTCTTCAAGGATTCAAGAGTTCCCCTAAGACACAGTTACTGATGCCGTATGCTCCACATATTCTTCAGTTCCTTGATGCCCTTCATAATGGAAAGGATATGTAAGTCGTCCAGAATTCCTTCATTGCTCCCTTATTTTACATTATCTATATGTCCTGCTTTCTGGATGCTCAAGGAAACTAATGCAAACACGCAGATAGATAATAATAATTAGACAATTTTCCTTGTATGCTAGGCAAATGCCCACCTGTAGCTTTAAAAAATATACAAGGTCCAAAGTACTGGAAAATTGAACTAAGTTGATGTATCCTTAAGCTAATTTTCTGTGAATGGATAATTGCTTATGTGATACTGAATAAGTACCACTGTACTAGTTGTATCATATGCCACTGAAAGATTCACAATTCACTCAGTACCCTCGCGGAAAGCACTCAACCGGCCTTGCTCTTCTGAATTATATGAACGAGTCTAAAGCTGCAACTGGTGGATCCACTTTTTCATAGCTACTTTCGAAACTTCATTAGATGCAATCGCCATTATTGGGCTGTTGATATGCTTCACAAAATACGTGTTAGTTTTTCACTGAATTGCTGAATTGGCCAACAAGAATAGGCCTTGTCTGGTTCAGTGTTTGCGCACGGTTGCGTGCAGTGCTAAACCAGGTTAAAATGGTCAGTTTACCCACTAGACGACAGTGCATTAACTCCTAGCTAACACTGAAGGAAAGTATGAATATTTTGGAAGTGGGTCGTATAGAATAAATAGTGTTTTCCATTGGCTATGATGAAACTAGACTATTCTCAATGATATATAAGCAATGTTCTCCAAAATGTTTGTATAGTTGACAGGTGTTAAATCCATATATAGTCCGTTACAGGCCTACTTAAATTTAATGTGATTTAGGTATCATATTTGGTCAAGCAGCCTGGCAGAGTTTCTTTGTTGGTGAATTTTTGATTATGAACTGCTACATTAGATTGTAGTGTTGGGTTTTCATTTACTAACGGGCGTTAGAACTAATTTTGGATTTCTTGCTGTGCATGGACTAAGCTTCGCCATCTTTTATATTGTTTTATGGATGTATTTTGTTTGCGTTCAAACCGCCACTAAGAGGGAAAGGGCCAAATCCAGTTTGGATAGTGTGTCGTCACACTTACATACACCTTGCACTATTGGCAGAATAGAATCTCTCTCCCAAAGCCTCTCAGCCAACCAATACCACACCCTGACACCCATATAATGACCAGTCTCATTTTTGTGACTAAGCACCGACAGTGAAGCATTATCACAATAATTAACCAATATTCCAGCACACTAATTTTTAAAATTATGTCTTACCATTTCAGGGATGATTCTGTGATGAAGACTGCAATAGGTGTCTTGGGAGATCTGGCAGACACATTGGGTGTCAATGCTGGTCCTTTGATCAATCAATCCACCTCAAGCAAGCAATTTTTGGACGAGTGCTTATCATCTGATGATCCTTTGGTCAAAGAATCAGCTGACTGGGCAAGGATTGCAATCAGCCGTGCGGTTTCGGGTTGACGTCACATTTGTCTTGAGTCTGCACATGCATCCATCCACGAGTCAGTCCAGGTCTTCGGTTGCATCATGTCTAGACCTGCTCTTTGGAGAAGTCCAACGTCCTCAAAGCAGAGTCGGAGGGTCCTCACTAACTCATGCATCAGTACATGTGTCAACCCAGCCTTTTTCACATATGCGGAAAAGAGGGTTAAGTTGGCCACCTGCTAACTTTTCTAAAAAAAAGGAATCCAGGAGCTTCTATTGTCGCCTGCGACACCGATGGTCCCTCGGTGTGGCATCCGCGCTTATGGTCGGGGCGCTCTTGCTTTCCCTTGCATCCATTGCATGCATCGAACTTTGGTCATATGGTCACTCACTAAAAGGCCCGGTTGCTTATTCATCCATTATGCATAAGGGGCTCGCGTGCATTGTCACAGGATTTTTGTACTGCTCAGGGTGTACAACTTCACTATGTGGGGGCATGTTCCTCCTAAGCTGGCATTTTTTTTCTTTCGCATTTGCATTGTCTTGCATTCATCCCAGACGGTTTTGTAAGGGTTCTTTTGGTCAAAAACTGAGATCCCAGACGGTTGTGTCGGTTTATTTCAAGGTGTTGTCGGAGCAGTGCGTGATTGCGCTCTTTTTTTTGGGTCATCTATGCTGCTGTTCCATTTCAGCTTCTTTGAAGCTTGTGCTGGCTGGTGGAAACGAACAATTATAGGTCTTGGAGTGGTTTTGTTTTGGGGGGCAGTTGTCGAGTTGTATTTATTTATTACAGGAATTGTATTATTATGTGGAACGCCGCCACCTCCTACCAGACACGTCATATCGTTGGCTGTGTATACGAAAATATGATGATGCATGTGTTCAATGATATGGATTTTGCCTTTTTCTCTATCCTCAGCTCTGGCACATGTGCTTGAGTGATTGATAAATTATTGGGCATTTGGCTACAACTCTTTTACGCAGTTGGCAGTAGAAGGCTTTGAGCAGAATGTCGTTGCTCTACACGCAGATGCGTGTAAACAATATCAAGCGTGACACAGACATGTGCTTGTCATCCTGCTCCGTTCACATTGTTTTTTTAACCAGGCATAAACCCCACTCCGTTGACTGAATAATAATAACTGAAATACATCAGTTCAGAACGAGCCAGGAAAAGAGAGAATTCACGCATCGCTGGAAAACCCACAGCAGATAATTGCCAAAACATAGTTCAACGCTCGCACAGGAGCAAAGGAGACACACGCCCACACAAGGGGACAAACCAAAGTGGCACAAACGTCGCTCAAGACAGACACAACCGAAACACATAAACTGAAGCATGGTGAGAACTCGCGGAGTGCTCCATCCACAGCATCACTCTTGAAGCAAAGCCCAGCCGTATCGGAGAGCATCAAGCATCGCCCCCATCCTGAACCGCAGCGCATATCCACATTATGTTAGATGCATTGTCCTTCAACATCTTGGCTCCCTTCCTCACATCCTCAACATCCTCACGTCCTAGAAGCCCTACCCAATATGTTAAAAAAGCACGGGTAGAGAAAACAACTACAAAAGGGGTTTTAAGAACTTTAAATTCAAACATCGCCCTGTCGCGACAATTCCAAATAGCCCAACAAATAGCAGCTAAACCAATAGTATAGAAAGTCCCCCCACCTCCCCAAGGAAAACAACAAAGCACAAGGAGTAAGCTTGCCATATGTTGTTTGGGCAAAGATCGGTGCCAAATACATTGAACACAATACGCCAGGTAACTCTGGTAACCGGACACAAGAAGAAAATATGTTGCGAGGTCTCTCGTTCGCCACAAAAGGAACACTTAGGGTTACCCTTCTAGTTCCTCCCTTTCATAATATCCCTCGTCAAAATCGCATCCTAGAAAAGCTGTCACAGGAAAAATCTGAATTTTCAAGGAAGCTTCATTTGCCACATCCATCTATAGTCACAACCGGACAAGTTTTGCTCCAATAGGCTATAGACAGACTTAGTGGTAAAGCAGGATTTGGATCCAAGAGACCTCTTAACAACATCTCCATCAGTGGAGATACAAAGGCTTCTGGCCAACTCCACAATATAACTCCATCGTTCTTCACTGAGCATTGAATTTAATCTCCTTCTAAAAGAAGGAAATAGCATCAGCCTCTAGACATTTGTTAAGAGTACAGTCCTGGTAATTACAAATACTGAAAGTTGGGTGAACTTCTCAGCAAGAGGAATACTGTCTTTCAGGGGGGCCCTTCCACAATCTGGCTATATCCCGAGAGTGAACATCAATTTGCCTACCAGCCATATAGAATTCTTTCACCTTAAGGATAGCTTTCCGGCAGGGTGAATCATCGAATTCTTCTTTAACATCAGCTACATTAGATCTTTTGAAATACTTAGCCTTAATAATATCCTGCCACAAACCAGTTTTTTTTTCAGTTTCCACCACCACTTGGTGGGCAAGCTGATGTTTTGTTTATGTAAGTCTTTAAATCCAAGGCCCTCCTTTTTTTCTTAGGTTTGCAAATTTTGGACCATTTAAACAGGTGATATCTTTTTCTCTTTACTAACTTCCCAGAAAAACCTCCTCCTGTGCTTATCTAGTCTCTTAATGAAGGTTTTAGTCAGCAAGAACATGGACATATAATATTATGCAATACTAGAGAGATAGACATTCAACAAAGTAAGCCTCCCCCAGAAGATGTAGAATTTCCAATCCAGGTGTCACATCTTTTTATGTACTTGGATACCATGAAATCCCAACCCACTCCCCTCAAACAGGAGAAACTAACAGGTGCCCCTAGATACTTCATAGGAAAATGCCCAATCTGGCAGTTAAATATATCAACATAGGTCTTAAGTATCTCATCATCACCCCCACACATAACATTTCACTTTTCTTTTTGGAAATTAATCTTCAGCCAGACATCAACTCAAAGATATAGAGCAACACTTTAAGATTTAGAGCTTTCTCAGGATCAAGGTCAATACACAATACTGTATCATCAGCATATTGTAAAATAGCTATTCCATTATCAATTAGGTCAGAAGCAATCCCTACTAAAGTTTATTTTTCTATGCATTTAACACCATCTAGCATAAGCACTCAACATGCAAATTAAATAAAAAAAGAGACAGGGGGTCTCCCCTGCCTGACCCCTTTATGACTTTGGAAATAATGCCCAGTAGTGTTATTTAACTCCACACTAACAGTTCCATTATATAGGATGCACTTTATCTAATTGCATCACGTAGGACCAAAGCCCCTCATCTTAAGGCAGTCAATGAGAAAATCCCAATTGACTTTGTCATAAGTTTTCCCGAAATCAAGCTTAATGACAATTCCAATTTTTTTTCTTCTTAATATGAGTATGATGCAAGATTCCATGCAGGGAGAGTATACCATCCATAATATTTTTGTGCTTAATAAAAGCATTCTGGTGCACACTAAACATCTTATCAACAAATAGTGCCACTATATTATCTAGAACTTTAGTAATCAATTTGTAAGGGCATCTGAGCAAACAAATAGGCCTGAACTGTTGATTTTTCTTGGATGCATTAATTTTAGGCATCAGAGTTATAATCCCATAGTTCAATCTATGGACATCAAGTGTGCTAGCATGAAAAGTAGAAAACATGTTGATAATATCATGTTGCACAATTTCCCAACAACACTCGTAAAACTCAGTAGGAATGTTGTCAGGACAAGGGGCCTTGTTACTTTTGATGGCAAACAATGCCTTTTCACCTCCTCCACAAAGAAGGGTTTATTTAACAAATCACTAGTAGACTCATTTAATTTCTCAGTCTCCCCCCACACATAAGGGTCTAAATGAAATAAGTTGCCAAGGGCAGGCCCAAAAAGCACTTTGTAAAAGTCAGTAGCATGTTTAAGAAGGTTTTAAGTTCCTTCAATAGTTGTGTCTCCAACACACGAACAATGGATAGTATTTTTCCTTTTATTTCCATTGGCAATTTTCTATAAATAAGCATTATTTTGGTCCCCTTGCAGGAGCCACACTTTTCATGGGATTGTTACAAGAGATATAGCTCTTCATTCACCATAATCTCATTTAACCCAACAAGTAATTCCATTTTCTTATAGAACATGCCAGGGTCTAGAGCACCTTGCTCCTCAAGATTTTCAATGATCAACAACTCTTCCTTGATCTCATTTTTCTTTTTTCTATCATGTCCAAACTTATTGGATCCCCAACCTATAATTTTTTTGATTCTATTCAGTTTAATATCGAGAATGTCAATTGAATCATTAGATCTCACATGTTTCTTTCAAATCTCTTCCACCAGAGGAATAAATTCCTCATATTTTAGCCAACCCATTTCAAACCTAAATTCTCTTACTTGGGGACTCCTGACAATCAAATTGTCAGAGGAAAGTAATAGAGCATTATGGTCAGATGCATATCTAACCAGCTTCCTCACATTTTTTCGGAGTATTCTCGCGTGAGTCGGCATGGGATACCGCGAGTCGACAGATGCCACGGGGTGGCTTGAGGTGAGGGCAAGACTGCCGTGGAATATCTGGGGACGGGTATGCGAGTATCACGCGGTGGTTTACCCAGGTTCGGGGCTCTCCGGAGAGATAATACCCCTATTCCTACATGTCTGGATATATATGTGGAGTGTACATCTGGCAGTACAAAGTGTTCCTGAAGCTGTATATGAGATCAGTACCAAGGGCATTTGACCTCGTAAATATGCGTGGCCTGAGTGCCTTGTGGCCGGCTAGTCTCGTGGCATGCATGCCCGTGATGTGTGTCCATGCGTGAGTGTGAGCATGAGAGGATGGATGGATGTGAGCTAGCTTATATATTATGGCTAGCTTAGCATGTAAGCTAGGTGGTGGGCATGGTGGAGGTGTCATGCTTGTCTCTTGGGTCACTTCATAAATAGTGCCCAGGGACAAGTGATACTATACATGATGACATGAGGTGACACGTGTACAGTGCTCCACTATTCGCTAATAGTGTCGGGTACAGCCGTCTCGTCGGTGTCGCGTCGGATGTGATGTCGCAGTTGACTCCGGGCAGCCGGCTGGTTGGCGCAGCCGGACGGGGAGCCGGCCGGGGCAGTCGGATAGGGGGCCGTCTGGAGCGGCCGGAGCAGTCGGACTGGGGGTGTTGCTAGCCCCGATGTCTTGAAATATTGTCTCACCGTCTTCAGGGTATCCATGGTCAATTACCCTGACACATTTACTTGAGGAAACATGTCTTCCCAATAATTCCTCATGAGGATACTGTCTAGCTTTTCCAAAATAGGGTGAGCTCTGATCCACATTGTATTGTTGCCACATTCAGTATCCTTAGCGATTCATCTTCACATTACCGCCCCTAAAATATTATGATGATTGAACCACTCTACATGGTATGGATATGTTGGGACTAAAAATGCCATCCAACGAGCCTCCATTTTGCACGAATAGTCCGAACAGTTTGATATCCCCGATCCGGTCTTAGATGGAGGGGAGGATTAGGGGAGTCTATCCAATGGTCCTCCATTTTGGCGCGAACAGTCCAGGCAGTTTGATATCCCCAATCCAGTCTCAAATGGATGGGAGGAGTAGGAGAGCCTGGACTACTCGTCATGTTGGCCTGAGAATTCGGCCCCATGCAAATATCCCACTAGACCCCGACCTCACACTCGACCCCCCCTTTCCCAGCTGCCACCGCCCGCCCACCTCGGCTACCACAACCACAACAGCACGTTGACATATTTATGATAACCCACAAATATAGGGGGTCACAACAGTTTTAGAGGGTAGAGTATTCAACCCAAATTTATTGATTTGATAGAAGAGGAGCCAAAGAATATTCGCAAGTATTAACAATTGAGTTGTCAATTCAACTACACCTGGAAGACTTAATATCTGCAGCAAGATGATCAGTAGCAAAGTAGTATGATAGTTTGATAGTAACAATAATAGTAGCAGTTTTGTAGTAATTGTAACAACAGCAACGCCGAAAGTAACTTAGCAAAGATCAATATATGAAAAACTCGTAGGCATCGGATCAGTGATGGATAATTGTGTTGGATGGCATTCATCATGTAACCGTTATAACCTAGAGCGACACAGAACTAGCTCCATTCATCAATGTAATGTAGGCATGTATTCCGTATATAGTCATACGTGCTTATTGAAAAGAACTTGCATGACATCTTTTGTCCTACCCTCCCGTGGCAGCGGGGTCCATACGGAAACTAAGGGATATTAAGGCCTCCTTTTAATAGAGAACCAGAACAAAGCATTAGCACTTGGTGAATACATGAACTCCTCAAACTACGGTAATCACCGGAAAGAATCCCAATTATTATCACCTTGGGGTATGCGGATCATAACTCGCAATATGTGCATATAACTTGCAAGATAGGATCAACAACACACATATATTCATGAAAACATAATAGGTTGAGATCTGAGATCATGGCACTCGGGCCCTAGTGACAAGCATTAAGCATAGCAAAGTCATAGCAACATCAATCTCAGAACATAGTCGATACTAGGCATCAAGCTCTAACAAAACTAACTCGATTACATGATAGATCTCATCCAACCCATCACTGTCCGGCAAGCCTACAAAGGAATTACTCACTCCCGGCGGTGAGCATCATGAAACTGGTGATGGAGGAAGGTTGATGATGATGACGGCGTCGAATTCCACCCTCCGGAGCCCCGAACGGACTCCAGATCAGCCCTCCCGATGGAGAACAGGAGGTGGCGGCGGCTCCGTATCATAAAACGTGATGTCCTTATCTTCTTGGCGAATAGGTATATATGGAGTTGGAGTTAGGGTTGCCGGAGGTCCAGGGGGCCCACAAGCCTACATGGCGCCATGGGGGGTAGGCGCCCCCCTGAGCTTGTGGCTCTTGGGTGGCCCCCCTTTGGTATCTTTTTCCACCAATATTTTTTATATATTCCACAAAAATTCTACGTAAATTTTCAGGTCAATCCGAGAACTTTGATTTCTGCACAAAAACAACACCATGGCAATTCTGCTAAAAACAGCGTCAGTCTGGGTTAGTTTCATTCAAATCATGCAAATTAGATTCCGAAACAAGAGCAAAAGTGTTTGGAAAAGTAGATACAACAGAGATGTATCAATTGACCATATGCCATCCCTGATGACCCACAAGTATAGGGGATCAATCGTAGTCCTTTCGATAAGTAAGAGTGTCGAACCCAACGAGGAGCAGAAGGAATTGGCACGCGGTTTTCTGCAAGTGTTGTAAATAGTAATAACAAATAGTTTGATAGGAAGATAATTCGTAACAAGTAGCAAGTGACAAAAGTAACAAAGGTGCAACAAGGTGGCTCGATTCTTTTTATGGCAAAGGATAAACCAGAAGTACTTCTTACAGTGAGCTAAATGGTCTCGAGGACACATGGGAATATGGTCTAGTTAACTTCCATCATGTTTCAGTTGATTCACATTCATTACCTTGATAATCTGATATGTGGGTGGACCGATGCTTGGGTGTTGTTCTTACTTGAAAGCAAACCACTTATGATTATCCCCTCTCGCAAGCATCCGCAACTATGAAAGAAGAATTAAGATAAATCTAACCATAGCATGAAACATATGGATCCAAAGCAGCCGCTTACAGAATAATGCATAAACTAGCGTTTAAGGTTATGTCACTCTCGTAACCCATCATCTACTTATTACTCCCCAATGCCTCCCCCTAGGCCCAAACATGGTGAAGTGTCATGTAGTCGATGTTCACACAACACCACTAGAGGAAGAACAACATACATATCATCAAAATATTGAATGAATACCAACTTCACATGATTACTTATAACAAGACTTCTCCCATGTCCTCAAGAACAAACGGAGCTACTCACAAATCATATTCATGTTCAATATCAAAGGAGTATAATATATGAATAAGGATTTGAACATATGATCTTCCACTAAATAAACCAACTAGCATCAACTACATGATTTAATCAACATTTCTAGCAACCCACAGGTACCAATCTGAGGTTTTGTGACAAAGATTGAATACAAGAGATGAACTAGGGTTTGAGATGAGATGGTGCTGGTAAAGATGTGGATGGAGATGAGTCCTCCCACAACGAGAAGAACGTTGGTGACGACGATGGCTTCAATTTACCCCTCCCGGAGCGAAGTACCCCCGGCGGAATCGCTCCACCGGAGAGCAAAAGTGCTCCTGCCCAGGATCTGGCTTGAAACGACGACACTTCATCCGAAAAAGTTCTTTTGATTTTTCTATGGCAAATGGCTCCATATAGGAGAAGGAGGACCATGTAGGCCTGCTGGTGGGCCCACAAGCTCCCATGGCGCGCCCCAGGGAAGGGTGCCACCTGATCTTGTGGCTCACTGGTGGGGCCCCTCTTGGTATTTTTCTTCCTGTATTTTCTATTAATTCCAAAATAAATCTCCGTAAATTTTCAGGTTATTTGGAGCTCTGAAGAATAGCTATATCTGATGTAGGTCTTTTCAGGTCCAGAATTCCAGCTGCCGGCCATTTCCCTCTTCATATAAATCTTGCATAATAAGAGAGAAAATGCATTAGAATTGCATCATAAAGTGAAATATCGACCCAAAACATTATAAATAACAGTAGGAAATCATGATGCAAAATGGACGTATCAATCGCCATGATGTCTCTCTGGCCCCATGGACCAGTCCTCCATGTCCAACATACTTGAAGTACCGTCATTACTGTTAGGCCGAAGACGGAGAGCATACAACACCAAATCGGCCGCAACAACAAGAAGGCCCGTGATGCGGGTGTGGCAGCATGAGCAAAAGCTCCTACTACCTGCCCCATCATTTCATCGACGGCGCCCTCCCATGACACCCAGGCCTCCCAATACGCCCGACCTCGCAATCTGGTCCTCCTTCATTCACTGTTGACCTCATCTTCAAATACAACTTCATTGAGTCGCCACAACTCATCCAACAATGATCACCTACAACATGTTTGGCGGAATGCCTCTCCCTCCCCACAAGCTCGACCGCAGAAAATATGTTGATGATGTTTGCCATGCATAATTTATTTACCAATTGCTTATATGTATTGTAAAATTGTTTTTGATTGTTCTAAATTGATGAAATTCGACTTAGAGCAAAAGGAGGGGGCAGACAAGTAGGGTTGTCCATTTTAGGTTCTATGCGCAAATGCCCTCAGTAACTTGCAAGAAGGAGGCCGTCGTCATCATGCTCGTAGAGAATATACTCGAGGATCATGATGATGTTGAAGAGAGGAAGGGTGATGTCCCCCTGTCCTTGTTTCTGAGTATCAAGTGTGTCATTCAAATAAACACAATGGTGGCCCATGCAACCGGTGAACAATACATACAAGCTCTTTCCTATTGTTCTAAATAAATTAGAATCTCATGTTAATATTTATAATATGCTTTGAAAGGAATACAATTTGCTTAATAATAGAAAAACTTACATTCTCTTATATTGATATTAACATTCCTTTTTTCTTTTTTGGCGCATTGCGTGTGTTTTGGTTGTCGTAACAGGAAACATCACCATACTTAACAATGTATGGATTTAATAGAATTGATTGTGCACTCTAGTTTTAGCTTCTTCCATTCCCTGTGTTGTAATTTCTTTCTTTACTTTATTTTAAAATAGAGGCAATTTTTTCCTCATCCATTAGTTAGGCATAAGAGAGTTTCCAGTTAATTAATGAAAAACCGGACGAAAACCGCCAAGACCCGTGACAGAACTCAACCACCCATACCGAGGGCAGCGCAATGCTACCTCTTGAGCACTGCGTTGGTTTTCCCTTGAAGAGGAAAGGGTATGCAGTAAAGCAGCATAAGTATTTCCCTCAGTTTTTGAGAACCAAGGTATCAATCCAGTAGGAGGCCACGCACAAGTCCCTCGCACCTACACAAGCAAATAAAAACCTCGCAACCAACGCAATAAAGGGGTTGTCAATCCCTTCACGGTCACTTACGAAAGTGAGATCTGATAGATATGATAAGATAATATTTTTGGTATTTTTATAATAAAGATGCAAAGTAAAGTAAAAGTCAATAAAAATAACTAAGTGTTGGAAGATTAATATGATGGAAAATAGACCCGGGGGCCATAGGTTTCACTAGTGGCTTCTCTCGAGAGCGTAAGTATTACGGTGGGTGAACAAATTACTGTTGAGCAATTGATAGAATTGAGCATAGTTATGAGAATATCTAGGTATGATCATGTATATAGGCATCACATCCGTGACAAGTAGACCGACTCCTGCCTGCATCTACTATTATTACTCCACACATCGACCGCTATCCAGCATGCATCTAGAGTATTAAGTTCATAAGAACAGAGTAACGCTTTAAGTAAGATGACATGATGTAGAGGGATAAACTCATGCAATATGATATAAATCCCATCTTGTTATCCTCGATGGCAACAATACAATACGTGCCTTGCTGCCCCTGCTGTCACTGGGAAAGGACACCGCAAGATTGAACCCAAAGCTAAGCACTTCTCCCATTGCAAGAAAGATCAATCTAGTAGGCCAAACCAAACTGATAATTCGAAGAGACTTGCAAAGATAACCAATCATACATAAAAGAATTCAGAGAAGATTCAAATATTTTTCATAGATAAACTTGATCATAAACCCACAATTCATCGGTCTCAACAAACACAACGCAAAAGAAGATTACACCGAATAGATCTCCACGAGAATCATGGATAACTTTGTATTGAGATCCAAAGAGAGAGAAGAAGCCATCTAGCTAATAACTATGGACCCGAAGGTCTGAGGTAAACTACTCACACATCATCGGAGAGGCTATGGTGTTGATGTAGAAGCCCTCCGTGATCAATGCCCCCTCCGGCAGGACGCCGGAAAAGGCCCCAAGATGGGATCTCACGGGTACAGAAGGTTGCGGCGGTGGAATTAGGTTTTCGTGGATGCTTCTGTTGGTTTGGGGGTACATAGGTATATATATAGGAGGAAGAAGTACGTCGGTGGAGCAACGTGGGCCCCGCGAGGGTGGAGGGCGCGCCCAGGGGGGTTGGCGCGCCCCCTACCTCGTGCCCTTCTGGTTGCTTTCTTGATGTAGGGTCCAAGTCCTCTGGATCATGTTTGGTCCAAAAATCACGTTCCCGAAGGTTTCATTCCGTTTGGACCCCGTTTGATATTCTTTTTCTGCGAAACACTGAAATAGGCAAAAAATAGCAATTCTGGGCTGGGCCTCCGGTTAATAGGTTAGTCCCAAAAATAATATAAAAGTCTATAATAAAGCCCACTAAACATCCAAAACAGAATATAATATAGCATGAAGCAATAAAAAATTATAGATACGTTGGAGACGTATCAAGCATCCCCAAGCTTAATTCCTGCTCGTCCTCGAGTAGGTAAATGATAAAAACAGAATTTTTGATGCGGAATGCTACTTGGCATAATTTTTTAATGTAGCCCTCTTAATTGTGGTATGAATATTCAGATCCGAAAGATTCAAGATAAAAGTTTAATATTGACATAAAAATAATAATACTTCAAGTATACTAACTAAGCAATTATGTCTTCTCAAAATAACATGGCCAAAGAAAGTTATCCCTACAAAATCATATGGTCTGGCTATGCTCTATCTTCACCACACAAAGTATTTAAATCATGCACAACCCCGATGAAAAGCCAAGCAATTGTTTCATACTTTTTGGTGTTCTCAAACTTTTTCAATCTTCACGCAATACATGAGTGTGAGCCATGGATATAGCACTATATGTGGAATAGAATGGTGGTTGTGGAGAAGACAAAAAAGGAGAAGATAGTCTCACATCAACTAGGCATATCAACGGGCTATGGAGATGCCCATTAATAGATACCAATGTGAGTGAGTAGGGATTGCCATGCAACGGATGCACTAGAGCTATAAGTATATGAAAGCTCAACAAAAGAAACTAAGTGGGTGTGCATCCAACTCGCTTGCTCATGAAGACCTAGAGCATTTTGAGGAAGCCCATCATTGGAATATACAAGCCAAGTTCTATAATGAAAAATTCCCACTAGTATATGAAAGTGATATCATAAGAGACTCTCTATCATGAAGATCATGGTGCTACTTTGAAGCACAAGTGTGGTAAAAGGATAGTAACATTGCCCCTTCTCTCTTTTTCTCTCATTTTTTTATTTGGGCATTTTCTCTTTTTTTATGGCCTCTTTTTTTCTTTTCTTTTTTCGTCCGGAGTCTCATCCCGACTTGTGGGGGAATCATAGTCTCCATCATCCTTTCCTCACTTGGGACAATGCTCTAGAAATGATGATCATCACACTTTTATTTACTTACAACTCAACAATTACAACTCAATACTTAGAACAAAATATGACTCTATGTGAATGCCTCCGACGGTGTACCGGGATATGCAATGAATCAAGAGTGACATGTATGAAAGAATTATGAACGGTGGCTTTGCCACAAATACGATGTCAACTACATGATCATGCGAAGCAATATGACAATGATGGAGCGTGTCATAATAAAAGGAACGGTGGTAAGTTGCATGGCAATATATCTCAGAATGGCTATGGAAATGCCATGATAGGTAGGTATGGTGGCTGTTTTGAGGAAGGTATATGGTGGGTATATGATACCGGCGAAAAGTGCGCGGTATTAGAGATGCTAGCAATGGTGGAAGGAAGGAAGTGCGTATAATCCATGGACTCAACATTAGTCATAAAGAACTCATATATTAATTGCAAAAATCTATAAGTTATCAAAGCAAAGTATTACGCGCATGCTCCCAGGGGGATAGATTGGTAGGAAAAGACCATCGCTCATCCCCGACCGCCACTCATAAGGAAGACAATCAATAAATAAATCATGCTCCGACTTCATCACATAACGGTTCACCATACGTGCATGCTACAGGAATCACAAACTTTAACACAAGTATTCCTTAAATCCACAACTACTCAACTAGCATGACTCTAATATCACCATCTTTATATCTCAAAACAATTATCAAGCATCAAACTTCTCTTAGTATTCAACACACTCATAAGAAAGTTTTTTACTAGTTTTACATACCTAACATATTAGGATTAATTTCCCAATTTAAGCAAATTACCATGCTGTTTAAGACTGTCAAAATAATATAAGTGAAGCATAAGAGAATAATAGTTTCTATAAAACAAAATCACCGCCGTGCTCTAAAAGATATTAGTGAAGCACTAGAGCAAAAACTATAAAGCTCAAAAGATAGAAGCGAAGCGCATAGAGTATTCTAATAAATTCCGAATCAAGTGTGTCTCTCTCAAAAGGTGTGTACAGCAAAGATGATTGTGGCAAACTAACAAATAAAGACTCAAATCATACAAGATGCTCCAAGCAAAACACATATCATGTGGTGAATAAAAATATAGCTCCAAGTAAAGTTACCGATGGAAGTAGATGAAAGAGGGGATGCCTTCCGGGGCATCCCCAAGCTTTGGCTTTTTGGTGTCCTTAGATCATCTTGGGGTGCCACGGGCATCCCCAAGCTTAGGCTCTTGCCACTCCTTGTTCCATAATCCATCAAATCTTTTACCCAAAACTTGAAAACTTCACAACACAAAACTTAACAGAAAATCTCGTGAGCTCCGTTAGCGAAAGAAAACAAAACACCACTTCAAGGTAATGTAATGAACTCATTCTTTATTTATATGGGTGTTAAACCTACTGTATTCCAACTTTTCTATGGTTTATAAACTATTTTACTAGCCATAGATTCATCAAAATAAGCAAACAACAGACGAAAAACAGAATCTGTCAAAAACAGAACAGTCTGTAGTAATCTGTAACTAACGCAAACTTATGTAACACCAACAATTCAGGAAAAATAGGACGACCTAGAAAATTTGTTTATTGATCAGCAGCAAATGGAATCAATATTTTATCACGTTCTGGTGATTTTTAACAATTGTTTTCGTGAACAGAAAGTTTCTGGAATTTTCAGCAAGATCAAATAACTATCATCCAAGAAGATCCTATAGGTTTAACTTGGCACAAACACTAATTAAAACATAAAAACAAACCTAACCAGAATCTATATCAAAGAATTATTTCTAAAGAGAAGCAAAAAGCAAAAACTAAAAATAAAATTGGGTTGCCTCCCAACAAGCGCTATCGTTTAACGCCCCTAGCTAGGCATAAAAGCAAGGATAGATCTAGGTGTTGCCATCTTTGGAAGGCAATCCATAAGTAGCTCTCATAATAGATTCATAAGGTAATTTTATTTTCTTTCTAGGGAAGTGTTCCATGCCTTTCCTTAATGGAAATTGGAATCTAATATTCCCTTCCTTCATATCAATGATTGCACCAATCATTCTAAGGAAAGGTCTACCAAGAATAATAGGACATGAAGGATTGCAATCTATGTCAAGAATAATAAAGTTTACGGGCACATAATTCCTATTTGCAACAATAAGAACATCATTAATTCTTCCCATAGGTTTTTTAATAGTGGAATCCGCAAGGTCTAAGTTTAAAGAGCAATCATTAAATTCACGGAATCCTAGCAAATCACACAAAGTTTTTGGAATCGTGGAAACACTAGCACCCAAATCACACAAAGCATAGCATTCATGATCTTTAATTTTAATTTTAATAGTAGGTTCCCACTCATCATAAAGTTTTCTAGGGATAGAAACTTCCAACTCAAGTTTTTCCTGATAAGATTGCATCAAAGCATCAACGATATGTTTAGTAAAAGCTTTATGTTGACTATAAGCATGATGAGAATTTAGCACGGATTGCAACAAGGAAATACAGTATATCAAAGAGCAATTATCATAATTAAATTCCTTGAAATCCAAAATAGTGGGTTTATTGATAGCTAAAGTTTTAACTTCTTCAATCCCACTCTTATCAATTTTAGCATCAAGATCTAAAAACTCCGAATTTTTGGAACGCCTTCTAGGTAAAGGTGGATCATATTCAGTCCCATCATTATCAAGATTCATATTGTAAAACAAAGATTTAATAGGAGACACATCAATAACTTTTAGATCTTCATCTTTATTTTCATAGAAACTAGAAGAACACGCTTTCACAAAGCAATCTTTCTTAGCACGCATCCTAGCGGTTCTTTCTTTGCACTCATCAATGGAAATTCTCATGGCTTTGAGAGACTCATTGATATCATGCTTAGGAGGAATAGATCTAAGTTTCAAAGAATCAACATCAAGAGAAATTCTATCAACGTTCCTAGCCAATTCATCAATCTTAGGCAACTTTTCTTCAAGCAAAGCATTGAAATTCTTTTGCGAATTTATAAATTCTTTAACACTAGTTTCAAATTCAGAGGGCATCTTATTAAAATTTCCATAAGATTTGTTGTAGGAATTACCATAATTATTAGAGGAATTACTAGGATACGACCTAGGATTAAAGTTTCCTCTATACGCGTTGTTACCAAAATTATTCCTACCAACAAAATTCACATCCATAGATTCATTATTATTCTCAATCAAAGTGGACAAAGGCATATCATTAGGATCAGAAGAAACACTTTTATTAGCAAATAATTTCATAAGTTCATCCATCTTTCCACTCAAAACATTAATTTCTTCTATCGCATGCACTTTTTTATTAGTAGATCTTTCGGTGTGCCACTGAGAATAATTAACCATAATATTATCTAGGAGTTTAGTAGCTTCTCCTAAAGTGATTTCCATAAAAGTGCCTCCCGCGGCCGAATCTAAAAGATTTCTAGAAGCAAAACTCAATCCGGCATAATTTTTTTGTATAATCATCCAAAGATTCAAACAATGTGTAGGGCAATTACGTATCATTAATTTCATCCTCTCCCAAGCTTGTGCAACATGTTCATGATCAAGTTGCTTAAAATTTATAATATCGTTTCTAAGAGAGATTATCTTAGCGGGAGGAAAATACTTAGAGATAAAAGCATCTTTGCACTTATTCCATGAATCAATATTATTTTTAGGCAAAGACAAAAACCAAGCTTTAGCACGATCTCTAAGCAAAAAAGGAAATAGTTTCAATTTAACAATATCATTGTCCACATCTTTCTTCTTTTGCATATCACACAAATCAACGAAGCTATTTAGATGGGTAGCGGCATCTTCACTAGGAAGGCCGGCGAATTGATCTTTCATGACAAGATTCAACAAAGCAGCATTAATTTCACAAGACTCAGTATTGGTAAGAGGAGCAATCGGAGTGCTAAGAAAATCATTGTTGTTGGTATTGGTAAAGTCACACAATTTGGTATTATCTTGAGCCATAGTGACAAGCAAGCAATCCAACACACGAGCAAACAAGAAGCAAGCGAAAAAGAGGCGAACGAAAAAGAGAGGGCGAATAAAACGACAAGGGTGAAGTCGGGGAGAGGAAAACGAGAGGCAAATGGCAAATAATGTAATGCGGGAAATAAGAGTTTGTGATGGGTACTTGGTATGTTGACTTTTGCGTAGACTCCCCGGCAACGGCGCCAGAAATGGCTCGTTGACGGGAAATCAAATCTTGACTTGACTTGGCACGAATCTCCCCGGCAACGGCGCCAGAAATCCTTCTTGCTACCTCTTGAGCACTGCGTTGGTTTTCCCTTGAAGAGGAAAGGGTGATGCAGTAAAGCAGCGTAAGTATTTCCCTCAGTTTTTGAGAACCAAGGTATCAATCCAGTAGGAGGCCACACACAAGTCCCTCGCACCTACACAAACAAATAAAAACCTCGCAACCAACGCAATAAAGGGGTTGTCAATCCCTTCACTGTCACTTACGAAAGTTAGATCTGATAGATATGATAAGATAATATTTTTGGTATTTTTATAATAAAGATGCAAAGTAAAGTAAAAGGCAATAAAAAGAACTAAGTGTTGGAAGATTAATATGATGGAAAATAGACCCGGGGGCCATAGGTTTCACTAGTGGCTTTTCTCGAGAGCATAAGTATTACGGTGGGTGAACAAATTACTGTTGAGCAATTGATAGAATTGAGCATAGTTATGAGAATATCTAGGTATGATCATGTATATAGGCATCACGTCCGTGACAAGTAGACCGACTCCTGCCTGCATCTACTACTATTACTCCACACATCGACCGCTATCCAGCATGCATCTAGAGTATTAAGTTCATAAGAATAGAGTAACGCTTTAAGTAAGATGACATGATGTAGAGGGATAAACTCATGCAATATGATATAAACCCCATCTTGTTATCCTCGATGGCAACAATACAATACGTGCCTTGCTGCCCCTGCTGTCACTGGAAAAGGACACCGCAAGATTGAACCCAAAGCTAAGCACATCTCCCATTGCAAGAAAGATTAATCTAGTAGGCCAAACCAAACTGATAATTCGAAGAGACTTGCAAAGATAACCAATCATACATAAAAGAATTCAGAGAAAATTCAAATATTGTTCATAGATAAACTTGATCATAAACCCACAATTCATCGGTCTCAACAAACACACCGCAAAAGAAGATTACATCGAATAGATCTTCACGAGAATCATGGAGAACTTTGTATTGAGATCCAAAGAGAGAGAAGAAGCCGTCTAGCTAATAACTATTGACCCGAAGGTCTGCTGTAAACTACTCACACATCATCGGAGAGGCCATGGTGTTGATGTAGAAGCCCTCCGTGATCAATGCCCCCTCCGGCAGGACGCCAGAAAAGGCCCCAAGATGGGATCTCACGGGTACAGAAGGTTGCGGCGGTGGAATTAGGTTTTTGTGGATGCTTCTGTTGGTTTGGGGGTACGTAGGTATATATAGGAGGAAGAAGTACGTCGGTGGAGCAACGTGGGCCCCACGAGGGTGGAGGGCAGGCCCAGGGGGTAGGCGCGCCCCCTACCTCGTGCCCTCCTGGTTGCTTTCCTGACGTAGGGTCCAAGTCCTCTGGATTACGTTTGTTCCAAAAATCACGTTCCCGAAGGTTTCATTCCGTTTGGACTTCGTTTGATATTCTTTTTCTGCGAAACACTGAAATAGGCAAAAACAGCAATTCTGGGCTGGGCCTCCGGTTAATAGGTTAGTCCCAAAATAATATAAAAGTGTATAATAAAGCCCATTAAACATCCAAAACAGAATATAATATAGCATGAAGTAATCAAAAATTATAGATACGTTGGAGACGTATCACGCAATGCCAACTATGCTGAAGAGCTCCGAAGGAGAACTATGCAAGGCTAACGCCAAAAAAGACCACTGAACAGACTACCTGCTTCCTATCGACGTCACCACCAGGGCCCCACCGCCTATCATCATTGCCACCAGGGCCCACCGCCACAACTCCGAGTTCACCGTAACAAAAATATCCTGAGATAATCTCACAAACAACTCCAAAGGGCCATTGGGGGGTGGGCGATGGGGTAGCCGTGGAGCTCACAGACACGAGTGCTTGAGCGATGGGCAATGGACACCTAAGGTTCAAATTTTTACTGCTCTCGGTCCTAGGGCTGGTGAGGAATCAAATGATAGTTACATAGAGATGAAAAAGAGTACAATTGTTTGACGAAATAGGCTTGCGCCCCGCTATATTAATATAGCAACCACCCGATACAGCCAGAAGTTCGATGCTGGGGCAAACATCACAATCACGCCCAAAAGAAAAACAAGAGAAATAAATGCCAGCAACACCGGATCAACAAAGCTGAAGCATCCTGCAACCGCTGCGCCCATCGGAAATATCCACCACACTCCAATGCCACCGAGTTGGCGCGTACCAAGCAACACCTTCAAGAAGGACCGTGACGACGATGCTGCTGCTCGGACGAATCCTAGGATTTCTCCGGGTACATGGAGGGAAGCAGAGGAGAGGTACTCCCGACGACCTTCAAGAAGGTTGATGGCGCCCATAGGCGCCACCGCGTCGGTGCCGGGCAGACCCGAGAGGGATTTCTCCCTACCCCTCATATCCACAACCCAGGACCAACCGGGGCTCCACCATGCCAACCGCCCACCAACCTGCACCACCACAGTCACGAGGACACCACCGTCGTCTCTCCACTACAGATGTTGCGAGGCCGGCCGAACCAAATGAGGTCACTGACGAAGGGACCGAAGAGTACAATTGTTGCACGGTGCAGATAAATAAGATTTTTTAGGCAACGCAGATGAAGAAGATGAATCGACAAAGAAGACATTGAATCACTAATTAAGGGTTGCCCTTGCAATGTTCATTCCCATCATTTCTAATGTTGACAAGTGATGCATTGCATGTGTGAACTTGTCGCAACCTGAGAGTTTCAATGAGATTTCTTCCCACATAAACAAGTGGGTTTCTTTGTGCTTTTTTAGATTCATTTTTTCTAAAACCTTTTATCTTGTTAGTCGTGCATCCAAATCACGAACTGTTTCACCATTGTGTTTCTCGTGTCGAGATCTTTGAAACTACAACCCATGTTGATAGGTTTCGACGAATATTCTTTGGACGAAATTTGTGCTTAAAAAATGACTAACCCATACTTCAAAAACTGTACTAGTTATGCTTCACTTTTGAGGAAGCACAATTGTGTCTTCATGTGGAAGCATACATGTGATTTACTTTTTTTGGGAAGCATAAAATCATAATTGTGCTTCAGGTGGAAACACATATGTGCTTCACTTTTGGGGAAGCACAAAAGCACATCTATGCTTCATGCAGAATTGTGCTTCACGTGGAAGCACACACTCCCGCCAGACGTAAAACAAAAAAAATAATGAAAAACCCAGGAAAAACCAAAACACAAAAATCCAGAAAAACAAAAATAACTGCCCAATGGAGGAGCGCCCAACACACAGCATGTGCAACATTGGGACGCACGACGTGGCAGCGCCGGGGGACCTTGGAACTGCCCGTGCAAAAACTACCAAGCGTACCCTTCAACTAGTTCATCCCCAGCACCACGGCATCGCGGGCAACTCTATAGGCCAGCTCAAGCTGACAACAACCTAATCTGTGGGGGACCAATTAGGTGCCTCGTCCAACAACACTCCAACGATAGGGGCTTGACCAAGGGGTGCGTCTATGACTTGCTCTTAGACTACCGACAATGGAAGTAACATAGGTAGTAACATCACACATATGTAGATAAAATAGATGATGTGGCAAGCAATAAATGAAGAAAGAGAGACATGTGGTAACATGGCTAGTTACACTACTAGTATGAGTAACATCACACATATCAAGGTAGGATGAGTCTATAGCCTAATAAATGAAGTGTTGCATGTTACTACACATATATTTACTTTCCACTATAGAAGTAGTAACATAAACTAATAACATAGGCATGTTACTAGTCTAAGTTACTCCCCATTATGACTAGTCTTATTAAGAAGACTCCATATTTGACGTTCCACGCGCCAAATCGAGTGCTCGCGCAACTGTTCTCATTAGGGTAGCTCGCTCGACCATGTGTTCGCTCACTCGCCAGTCCCTACAGGTGTAGAAAAACCGAATCCAGTCTTTGACTGATTGACCAATTGACCTTTGACATTTGACCCATTGACTCTTACAAAATCATGTATTTGAAAAAAAATGTTATTTTGAAAAGTTCACGAGTTTAAGAAGTTCACAAAATATGAAAAAAGTTCATGGATTCTAAAAAGGTTTGCAAATTTGAAAAAGGCTCGTATATTTGAAAAAAGTTCATGAATTTTAGAAAACACAAAATTTGATAAAAAGTTCATAAAGTGAACAAGGTTAGCTAATTTGAAAAGGTTCATAAATTTAGAAAATTTTGCAAAATTGAAACACAAATTTAGAAAAAGTTCACAAAGTTTGAAAAAAGTTATGAATTTCGAATTTGAAAAAGAGAAGCGTGCTGTATATTTAGATCCAGGTGTAGCACAAGTTCCAACACCCTTCATGAGAAAAAAATGTGGGCCGTACATTAATGACAAAAAATGCAACTACAGCTAATTGCTGTATGGATAGGCTATTAGGTGACGTGGCAATACAAAGGTGAACATGGTCTCACGCCCACCCATGTGAATAGTAAAATTTTAAAATAATAATGCTAGAATCATTTTTTGAATTTTGAAGTAACATGCTTGATCAGCCATTCTACTCGCGCGCGAAGTTTCATGAATTATTGAAACCCGTGTTATTCTTATGAAGAAAATGCAATTGAGACCTTAGTATTCATCAAATGATATTTTTTGTTAGTTTCTTTGTTTTTCATTTTTGCATAGAATACCATGGATGTTATTTCTTCTTGAAACTTCATACGTGAGTACCAGTCGAATTATGTTGCAAAAAAATCATTTATTTATTTATTCTACTATTTTTAACTTATTTTTTATAAAAGATGTGCATGGTATTATGTTCACCAAATCCGCGTCCGTTGTTGACTATACTATTTGGGTTTGCCTAGAACTCTGACGAGTGATGTCAACATAGTTGTGGCTTTATGAATGACATGACTGAATGTTGCAACCAGTGGTGCGACATGCTACAAATGACAACGACAGACGTTGCGAGCAATGATGACGAACGTTGTAACCGTGGGACCTAATGCTGCATACGACAATGACGGAAGCTGTGAATGATGGGACGACGTGCCGTGAGCGATGAGGGTGAATGTTGTGACTGATGAGACAACATGCTGTAACCAACACCGACGAATGCCGCGACCGATAGAACGAAGTGCTGCAAGCGGTGGAAGGAAGTGCTGCGAGGGCCGTTGGGCTCTGCTCAGCACGAATCTCTACACAAAGACCCAAGATTCAACGGCTAACAATTGACTGAGATTTTGCAAACCTGATACTATTTACCTTAGCTTTGGGTAGCTACCTCCCACGAGATAGATGATACCAACCTTTAAATGCTCTCATGATCCCAACTTAAAAAAGAAGAAGAAATTTAGACGTTTAGAAACATTCTGAATTTTTTGCGAGGGGCCAATAGACATGAGTTTACAACCTATAAAAAATTTCACATATAAATTTGAAATACGCATTGAGAAACAAAATAGAGAAATCTAACATGAATAATGTCACAAAAGACAAAAGCAAAAAAGACACAATTCACATCTGGATTTACCTTTTTTATTTTTCACTTTTTTATTTCAAATATGGTCCCAATTTTCTAGGAGTTGTAGACGTAGGTCTAGTCCTGGGAACATTCAATTTTTTTTGGAATTTTTTGAAACATTTAATTATTATTTTTAAATGCAAGCATGTGAGAGTTGGTATCACTCGATACTTTCACACCTTCCCACGAGGGAGAATATCTAGTGCACCGGTGCTTGTGGTGCACCAAACTATCATAGTACGTTTTAAAATGTTTAAAAAATTGTGAAAAATAGCACATTTACATAACATCAATCTATCATGTCACAAATGTTCAAATCAAAATTTGAAACATAGCTGAAAAAAAATGGCAAATTCAACACTGAATAGTATACAACATAAGTTGGGCTTTAGATTTGGTCCATTATCACATTGATGCCAAATTTGTCAATTTGTATCTCGGTCAATGTTTTGAATTTCCCTAAAAAAAAGGTCAATGTTTTGAATTTTGATATGAAATTTTGTAAAAATATACGTTGATGATGTGTCAATGTGATATAGAATTTTGTTTCCTGTTTTTCAAACATTTAAAATGTACTACGAACATCTGGTGCACCGACATGTGGTCACCGATAACACCACAAAGATAGACGCACCTGATACATTCCCCTTCCCACGACACCAGCCCCGCTGCTGCTTTCTCTCGAAAAATGCAAAAGCAAAAGCAAAAGAAAAAGCAAAAGAAAAAGTTAGCTGGCTGCTGCTACTCAACTTCTCCACGGCGACTCAGCCCGAGCGACGAGCCTCGCCTACAAAAGTATAGAAACCAGCCGCTCCTCTCTCTTCCCTCCCTCTAAGACACAAGCTATAGCTAGTAGCTGTAGCTGCCATGGCCAAGGATCTCGCCTTCGTCCTCCTCGTCCTTGCCGCGCTAGCCGCCTTCTCGTCGGCGACCAAGCTGACAATCCACAACCTCTGCCCGCACCCGGTCTGGCCGCTCGTCACCCCCAACGCCGGCCTCCCCTCCATCTCCGACAACGCCGCGCGCCTCGACACCAACGCGATTCTCTCCCTCACCTTCCCGTCCACCTTCTGGGCAGGTCGCGTCGCGGCCCGCACCGGCTGCGACGACGGCACGTCACCACTGCGCGGGTGCTTCACGGGCGACGCGCCGCCGTCCACCGTCGCGCAGATCACGGTCCACGACAGCGGGAACCTGGACCTCGCCGCGTACAGCGTCAGCCTCGTAAACGGGTTCAACGTGCCGATGGTGTTGAGTCCGCAGGCCGGCGGTGGGCAGTGTCCGGCGCTCGGCTGCGCCGTGGACCTCAACTGCGACTGCCCTCCGGACAACCGGGCCGCCGAAGGCACCGCGTGCCGCGGGCCCGCCGGGTACTTCAAGAACCGTTGCCCGCTCACGAGGACGACGTCGACCGACGTGGAGCCCGTGCCGCAGAGCTGCCGCGCGCCCGGGGAGCTCAAGATCGTCCTCTGCCAGTCGTCCATGCTCCAGCGCGGCGCCTCGGCGGCGGAGGACACCGACATGGTCATCCGCACTGTCGTCGCCGACAACTAGAGCACAGAGCTTCCGTGTCGTATGTCCTTCTCGCTTTGCCGTACTTCTACGCCATGCACGATCCGTCGTACTACGTTTCAGTTAAGAGTTCGTGAGCGTTAATTAAGTGGCCAGTTTTCATACAAATGTCGCAGTTTGAATGTTTGTATTTTTCTATGAACCCTGGACCTTGGAAGAATTGTTGTACGGTATTTTCAATATGTGTAAAAACATATGTGCAAGGTGGTCAACCAACCGATGCTATATTTGTAAGATCTTTTTATGTGGGGATCCATCCAATTTTGCTTTTAACTTTTTCTTTCTTCTTCTTTATGTGCTATGCCATGAGTCAGGTTAAGTCTTCGTCCACTGAGAGCTAGCTACACCTATAGCTGAGATAAATACATTATTAGTCATTGTACTTGACACCAAAACTCACTTTATTCTCCTTTCCCGTCTCCTTCTTAACTGTTTCAGACTATGTATTTTCGTTATTCAGTTAATGGAAAGGGGTTATGCCCGGTTTAAAAAAAAACAAAAACTCACTTTAATCCTCGTACTCGCAAAACGCAGAGTTTGCACAGTGTACTCGGCGATTGGTCCTAAATAAGCCGAGACGAGCAAAAAACCGCCGAGAGGGCACCCACGTAGGTGGAGGGACCCGAGCAGTTGGAGATTTTTCATTTAGGCCCTCCCGCGATTTATATTAGCATTTTGTAGTCCTCTCTTTCTCTCTCTCTCTCGCTCTCTCTCTCTCTCTCTCTCTCTCTCAGTTGGACCACGCGAAAGGGGGCAGGAGAACTGGCGGCAACGTCGACGAGCAACTACTGGCGAGGAAGATCCGTTGAAGGGAATGACGAGCGAGGGGGCCAGCAGGGCCCTCAACTCCATCGCTGCAGGGACCGACACTTAGGTCACCACGGATGGGCCCAATCCGCCGCTGCAATACGGTACATGCTCCCGATCCTCCCTTATCTCTCATGCTGCAAAGTAGTGCTTTTTAGAGCGGATTTATTGCTGGCCTAAGTTGTATGTCACTGATGCAGATGGTTTTGTATGATTTAGCTAGGGTTTGTGTTGCTGTTGTGCTGATGATTAATTAGTTTCTTTTTGAATTAGGTGAGAAGAAGGATTTGTTCACATGCATGATCTTCCATGGGGGATTTTTCATGGGAACATGATCGAACAAGGGGTATTTGAATGGTAGGACTACTTGGTTTGATTTCTGTGAAACGAAGACATGGTCTGTGGATGTAATCAACAACATTATTGAAGAAATAGGTTATGAAGCTGCTGGTAGAGTGAAACCTTATTGGTGCTTGCCTATGAGGATGGTAGAAATGGAGCATTTGATCTAGATGATGTTGCTCCAACCTCAATACACTATTGAGACTTGGAGCCTTGTAAGTTGACGTTGTAAAGTTGTGTATATCAATAAAGCACTCTTTTGTTGAATGGTTTGTATCTTGTTACTCAGGGTTTGTAAAGCATACGCCACGTTGATTTCCTAGGCTAGCATGGCGGTCCATCTGAGTACAGTAGTAATTCTCTGTACTCAAACGGGGTGCCATACACATAGCAGCCACTAGTACAACGGATGCAATCAGATTATCCCATTTTTCTTTCGAACACTCAGAATCATTGTTCACAAATGCAACAAGGGAAGGAACATGAGCCTCCAACTGCATAGGATCATGATATATCTCACTAGAATGAGATAACCTTGGAGATAATATAGCTGCAAGATTGTAATCAGGAAGTATCACAGTAGGAGACATCACACGAGGATGTTTCAATAAGTTAGGCAAGCCAAGCCCATCTAACAATCCGCCATGAGGCTGATGGGGAAATTGAGGTCCATGAAGTAGATTTAAATCGGGTAGGCCATGGAAGATGGGCTCCAGCATGTGTGGCCCATTTGCTCGTTCAGCTGAGGGAACACTATTATGTGAGGGGGGCTGAGAGAGTGTGAGGTAAGTGTTAACTTCCTCAACTTAAACATCAGATGGAGACGTGCCCAAAAGGAAATTTAACAACTTCATTGAGATGGGCAACTTTCTGTTGGGGAACGTAGTAATTTTAAAAATTTCCTACGCACATGCAAGATCATGGTGATGCATAGCAACGAGAGGGAAGAGTGTTGTCCACGTACCCTCGTAGACCGAAAACGGAAGCGTTAACACAACGCGGTTGATGTAGTCGTACGTCTTCACGATCCGACCGATCAAGTACCGAACGCACGGCACCTCCGAGTTCAGCACACGTTCAGCTCGATGACGTCCCTCGAACTCCGATCCAGCCGAGTGTTGAGGGAGAGTTTCGTCAGCACGACGGCGTGGTGACGATGATGATGTTCTACCGACGCAGGGCTTCGCCTAAGCACCGCTACGATATTATCGAGGTGTAATATGGTGGAGGGGGCACCGCACACGGCTAAGAGATCAATAGATCAATTGTTGTCTCTATGGGGTGCCCCATGCCCCCGTATATAAAGGAGCAAGGGGGGAGGCGGCCGGCCTAGGAGGAGGGCGCGCCAAGGGGGGAGTCCTACTCCCACCGGGAGTAGGACTCCTCCTTTCCTTGTTGGAATAGGAGAAGGGAAGGGAGAAGGAGAAGGAAGGAAGGGGGCGCCCCCCCTCCCTAGTCCAATTCGGACTAGTCCATGGGGAGGGGTGTGGCCACCCTTTGGGGCCTTTCTCTCCTTTCCCGTATGGCCCATTAAGGCCCAATACGAATTCTTGTAACTCTCCGGTACTCCGAAAAATACCCGAATCACTCGGAACCTTTCCGATGTCCGAATATAGTCGTCCAATATATCGATCTTTACGTCTCGACCATTTCGAGACTCCTCGTCATGTCTCCGATCTCATCCGGGACTCCGAACTCCTTCGATACATCAAAACTCATAAACTCATAATAAAACTGTCATCGTAACGTTAAGCGTGCGGACCCTACGGGTTCGAGAACTATGTAGACATGACCGAGACACGTCTCCGGTCAATAACCAATAGCGGGTCCTGGATGCCCATAGGCTCCCACATATTCTACGAAGATCTTTATCGGTCAAACCGCATAACAACATACGTTGTTCCCTTTGTCATCGGTATGTTACTTGCCCGAGATTCGATCGTCGGTATCTTAATACCTAGTTCAATCTCGTTACCGGCAAGTCTCTTTACTCGTTCCGTAATACATCATCCCGCAACAAACTCATTAGTTGCAATGCTTGCAAGGCTTTAAGTGATGTGTATTACCGAGTGGGCCCAGAGATACCTCTCCGACAATCGGAGTGACAAATCCTAATCTCGAAATACGCCAACCCAACAAGTACTTTTGGAAGCACCTGTAGAGTACCTTTATAATCACCCAGTTACGTTGTGACGTTTGGTAGCACACAAAGTGTTCCTCCGGTAAACGGGAGTTGCATAATCTCATAGTCATAGGAACATGTATAAGTCATGAAGAAAGCAATAGCAACATACTAAACGATCAAGTGCTAAGCTAACGGAATGGGTCAAGTCAATCACATCATTCTCCTAATGATGTGATCCCGTTAATCAAGTGACAACTCATGTCTATGGCTAGGAAACATAACCATCTTTGATCAACGAGCTAGTCAAGTAGAGGCATACTAGTGACACTCTGTTTGTCTATGTATTCACACATGTATCAAGTTTCCAGTTAATACAATTCTAGCATGAATAATAAACATTTATCATGATATAAGGAAATAAATAATAACTTTATTATTGCCTCTAGGGCATATTTCCTTCAGTCTCCCACTTGCACTAGAGTCAATAATCTAGTTCACATCGCCATGTGATTTAACATCAATAGTTCACATCACCATGTGATTAACACCCATAGTTCACATCGTCATGTGACCAACACCCAAAGGGTTTACTAGAGTCAACAATCTAGTTCACATCGCTATGTGATTAACACCCAAAGAGTACTAAGGTGTGATTATGTTTTGCTTGTGAGATAATTTTAGTCAACGGACCTGTCACATTCAGATCCGTAAGTATTTTGCAAATTTCTATGTCTACAATGCTCTGCACGGAGCTACTCTAGCTAATCGCTCCCACTTTCAATATGTATCTAGACCGAGACTTAGAGTCATCTAGATTAGTGTCAAAACTTGCATCGACGTAACCCTATACGACGAACCTTTTGTCACTTCCATAATCGAGAAACATATCCTTATTCCAGTAAGGATAATTTTGATCGCTGTCCAGTGATCTACTCCTAGATCACTATTGTACTCCCTTGCCAAAATCAGTGTAGGGTATACAATAGATCTGGTACACAGCATGGCATACTTTATAGAACTTATGGCCAAGGCATAGGGAATGACTTTCATTCTCTTTCTATCTTCTGCCGTGGCCGGGCTTTGAGTCTTACTCAATTTCACACCTTGTAACACAGGCAAGAACTCTTTCTTTGACTGTTCTATTTTGAACTACTTCAAAATCTTGTTAAGGTATGTACTCATTGAAAAAACTTATCAAGCGTTTTGATCTATCTCTATAGATCTTGATGCTCAATATGTAAGCAGCTTCACCGAGGTCTTTCTTTTGAAAAACTCCTTTCAAACACTCCTTTATGCTTTGCAGAATAATTCTACATTATTTCCGATCAACAATATGTCATTCACATATACTTATCAGAAATGTTGTAGTGCTCCCACTCACTTTCTTGTAAATACAGGCTTCACCGCAAGTCTGTATAAAACTATATCCTTTGATCAACTTATCAAAGCGTATATTCCAACTCCGAGATACTTGCACCAGTCCATAGATGGATCGCTGGAGCTTGCATATTTTGTTAGCACCCTTAGGATTGACAAAACCTTCTGGTTGCATCATATACAACTCTTCTTTAATAAATCCATTAAGGAATGCAGTTTTGTTTATCCATTTGCCAGATTTCATAAAATGCGGCAATTTCTAACATGATTCGGACAGGCTTAAGCATAGATACGAGTGAGAAACTCTCATCGTAGTCAACACCTTAAACTTGTCGAAAACCTTTTGCGACAATTCTAGCTTTGTGGATAGTAACACTACTATCAGCGTCCGTCTTCCTCTTGAAGATCCATTTATTTTCAATGGCTTGCCGATCATCGGGCAAGTAAACCAAAGTCCACACTTTTTCTCATACATGGATCCAATCTCGGATTTCATGGCCTCAAGCCATTTTGCGGAATCTGGGCTCACCATCGCTCTTTCATAGTTCGTAGGTTCGTCATGGTCTAGTAACATAACCTCCAGAATAGGATTACCGTACTACTCTGGTGCGGATCTTACTCTGGTTGACCTACGAGGTTCAGTAATAACTTGATCTGAAGTTCCATGATCATCATCATTAACTTCCTCACTAATTGGTATAGGCGTCACAGAAACTGGTTTCTACGATGAACTACTTTCCAATAAGGGAGCAGGTACAATTACCTCATCAAGTTCTACTTTCCTCCCACTCACTTCTTTCGAGAGAAACTCCTTCTCTAGAAAGGATCCATACTTAGCAACGAATGTCCTACCTTCGGATCTGTGATAGAAGGTGTACCCAACTGTCTTCTTTGGGTATCCTATGAAGACACATTTCTCCGATTTGGGTTTGAGCTTATCAGGATGAAACTTTTTCACATAAGCATCGCAACCCCAAACTTTAAGAAACGACAACTTTGGTTTCTTGCCAAACCACAGTTCATAAGATGTCGTCTCAACGGATTTAGATGGTATCCTATTTAACGTGAATGTAGTTGTCTCTAATGCATAACCCCAAAACGATAGTGTTAGATCGGTAAGAGACATTATATATTGCACCATATCTAATAAAGTACAGTTACGATGTTCGGACACACCATTACACTATGGTGTTCCAGGTGGCGTGAGTAGTGAAACTATTTCACATTGTTTTTACTGAAGGCCAAACTCGTAACTCAAATACTCTTCTCCACGATCAGATCGTAGAAACTTTATTTTCTTATTACGATGATTTCCACTTCACTATGAAATTATATGAACTTTTCAAATGTTTCAGACTTCTGTTTCATTAAGTAGATATACCCATATCTACTCAAATCATCTGTGAAGGTCAGAAATTAATGATACCTGCTACGAGCCTCAATATTCATCGGACCACATACATCTGTATGTATGATTTCCAACAAATCTGTTGCTCTCCATAGTTCCGGAGAACGGCATTTTAGTCATCTTGCCCATGAGGCACGATTCGCAAGCATCAAGTGATTCATAATCAAGTGATTCCAAAATCCCATCAGTATGGAGTTTCTTCATGCGCTTTACACCAATATGACCTAAACGGCAGTGCCACAAATAAGTTGCACTATCATTATTAACTTTGCATCTTTTGGCTTCAATATTATGAATATGTGTATCACTACGATCGAGATCCAACAAACCATTTTCATTGGTGTGTATGACCATAGAAGGTTTTTATTCATGTAAATAGAACAACAATTGTTCTCTAACTTAAATGAATAACCGTATTGTAATAAACATGATCAAATCATATTCATGCTCAACGCAAACACCAAATAATACTTATTTAGTTTCAACACTAATCCCGAAAGTATAGGGAGTGTGCGATGATGATCATATCAATCTTGGAACCACTTCCAATACACATCGTCACTTCATCCTTAACTAGTTTATGTTCATGCAACTCCCGTTTCGAGTTACTACTCTTTAGCAACTGAACCAGTATCAAATACCAAGGGGTTGCTACGAACACTAGTATAATACACATCAATAATCTGTATATCAAATATACCTTTGTTCACTTTGCCATCCTTTCTTATCCACCAAATAGTTGGGGTAGTTGCGCTTCCAGTGACCAGTTCCTTTGCAGTAGAAGCACTTAGTCTCAGGCTTAGGACCAGACTTAGGCTTCTTCACTTGAGCAGCAACTTGCTTGCCGTTCTTTTTGAAGTTCCCCTTCTTCCCTTTGCCCTTTTCTTGAAACTAGTGGTCTCGTCAACCATCAACACTTGATGTTTTTCTTGATTTCTACCTTCGTCGATTTCAGCATCATGAAGAGCTCGGGAATTACTTTCGTCATCCCTTGCATACTATAGTTCATCACAAAGTTCTAGTAACTTGGTGATGGTGACTAGAGAATTCTGTCAATCACTATTTTATCTGGAAGATTAACTCCCACTTGATTCAAGCGATTGTAGTACCCAGACAATCTGAGCACATGCTCACTGCTTGAGCTATTCTCCTCCATCTTTTAGCTATAGAACTTGTTGGAGACTTCATATCTCTCAACTCGGGTATTTGCTTGAAATATTAACTTCAACTCCTGGAACATCTCATATGGTCCATGACGTTCAAAACTTCTTTGAAGTCCCGATTCTAAGCCGTTAAGCATGGTGCACTAAACTATCAAGTAGTCATCATAATGAGCTTAGCCAAACGTTCATAATGTCTGCATCTGCTCCTGCAATAGGTATGTCACCTAGCGGTGCATCAAGGACATAATTCTTCTGTGCAGCAATGAGGATAATCCTCAGATCACGGATCCAATCCGCATCTTTGCTACTAACATCTTTCAACATAATTTTCTCTAGGAACATATCAAAAATAAACACATGGAAGCAACAACGCGAGCTATTGATCTACAACATAATTTGCAAAAATACTATCAGGACTATGTTCATGATTAATTTAAGTTCAATTAATCATATTACTTAAGAACTCCCACTTAGATAGACATCCCTCTAATCATCTAAGTGATTACGTGATCCAAATCAACTAAACCATAACCGATCATCACGTGAAATGGAGTAGTTTTCAATGGTGAACATCACTATGTTGATCATATCTACAATATGATTCACGCTCGACCTTTCGATCTCAGTGTTCCGAGGCCATATCTGCATATGCTAGGCTCGTCAAGTTTAACCTGAGTATTCTGCGTGTGCAAAACTGGCTTGCACCCGTTGTAGATGGATGTAGAGCTTATCACACCGGATCATCACGTGGTGTCTGGGCACGACGAACTTTGGCAACGGTGCATACTCAGGGAGAACACTTTTATCTTGAAATTTAGTGAGAGATCATCTTATAATGCTACCTTCAATCAAAGCAAGATAAGATGCATAAAAGATAAACATCACATGCAATCAATATAAGTGATATGATATGGCCATCATCATCTTGTGCTTGTGATCTCCATCTCCGAAGCACCGTCATGATCACCATCGTCACCGGCGCGACACCTTGATCTCCATCGTAGCATCGTTGTCGTCTCGCCAACTATTGCTTTTACGACTATCGCTACCGCTTAGTGATAAAGTAAAACAATTACATGGCGATTGCATTGCATACAATAAAGCGACAACCATATGGCTCCTGCCAGTTGCCGATAACTCGGTTACAAAACATGATCTTCTCATACAATAAAATATAGCATCATGTCTTGACCATATCACATCACAACATGCCCTGCAAAAACAAGTTAGACGTCCTCTACTTTGTTGTTGCAAGTTTTACGTGGCTGCTACGGGCTTAGCAAGAACAGTTCTTACCTACGCATCAAAACCACAACGATAATTTGTCAAGTTGGAGCTGTTTTAACCTTCGCAAGGACCGGGCGTAGCCACACTCGGTTCAACTAAAGTGAGAGAGACAGACACCCGCCGGTCACCTTTAAGCAACGAGTGCTCGCAATGGTGAAACCAGTCTCGCGTAAGCGTACACGTAATGTCGGTCCGGGCCGCTTCATCTCACAATACCGCTGAACCAAAATATGACATGCTGGTAAACAGTATGACTTATATCGCCCACAACTCACTTGTGTTCTACTCGTGCATATAACTTCAACGCATAAAACCTGGCTCGGATGCCACTGTTGGGGAACGTAGTAATTTCAAAAATTTCCTACGCACACGCAAGATCATGGTGATGCATAGCAACGAGAGGGAAGAGTGTTTTCCATGTACCCTCGTAGACCGAAAGCGGAAGCGTTAACACAACGCGGTTGATGTAGTCGTACGTCTTCACGATCCAACCGATCAAGTACCGAACGCACGGCACCTCCGAGTTCAGCACACGTTCAGCTCGATGACGTCCCTCGAACTCCGATCCAGCCGAGTGTTGAGGGAGAGTTTCGTCAGCACGACGGCGTGGTGACGATGATGATGTTCTACCGACGCAGGGCTTCGCCTAAGCACCGCTACGATATTATCGAGGTGTAATATGGTGGAGGAGGGCACCACACACGGCTAAGAGATCAATAGATCAATTGTTGTCTCTATGGGGTGCCCCCTGCCCCCGTATATAAAGGAGCAAGGGGGGAGGCGGCCGGCCTAGGAGGAGGGCGCGCCAAGGGGGGAGTCCTACTCCCACCGGGAGTAGGACTCCTCCTTTCCTTGTTGGAGTAGGAGAAGGGAAGGGAGAAGGAGAAGGAAGGAAGGGGGCGCCCCCCTCCCTAGTCCAATTCGGACTAGTCCATGGGGAGGGGTGTGGCCACCCTTTGGGGCCTTTCTCTCCTTTCCCGTATGGCCCATTAAGGCCCAATACGGATTCCTGTAACTCTCCGGTACTCCAAATAATACCCGAATCACTCGGAACCTTTCCGATGTCCGAATATAGTCGTCCAATATATCGATCTTTATGTCTCGACCATTTCGAGACTCCTCGTCATGTCCCCGATCTCATCCGGGACTCCGAACTCCTTCGGTACATCAAAACTCATAAACTCATAATAAAGCTTTCATCGTAACGTTAAGCGTGCGGACCCTACGGGTTCGAGAACTATGTAGACATGACCGAGACACGTCTCCGGTCAATAACCAATAGCGGGACCTGGATGCCCATATTGGCTCCCACATATTCTACGACGATCTTTATCGGTCAAACCGCATAACAACATACGTTGTTCCCTTTGTCATCGGTATGTTACTTGCCCGAGATTGGATCGTCGGTATCTTAATACCTAGTTCAATCTCGTTACCGGCAAGTCTCTTTACTCATTCCGTAATACATCATCCCGCAACAAACTCATTAGTTGCAATGCTTGCAAGGCTTTAAGTGATGTGTATTACCGAGTGGGCCCAGAGATACCTCTACGACAATCGGAGTGACAAATCCTAATCTCGAAATACGCCAACCCAACAAGTGCCTTTGGAAGCACCTGTAGAGTACCTTTATAATCACCCAGTTACGTTGTGACGTTTGGTAGCACACAAAGTGTTCCTCCGGTAAACGGGAGTTGCATAATCTCATAGTCATAGGAACATGTATAAGTCATGAAGAAAGCAATATCAACATACTAAACGATCAAGTGCTAAGCTAACGGAATGGGTCAAGTCAATCACATCATTCTCCTAATGATGTGATCCCGTTAATCAAATGACAACTCATGTCTATGGCTAGGAAACATAACCATCTTTGATCAACGAGCTAGTCAAGTAGAGGCATACTAGTGACACTCTGTTTGTCTATGTATTCACACATGTATCAAGTTTCCAGTTAATACAATTCTAGCATGAATAATAAACATTTATCATGATATAAGGAAATAAATAATAACTTTATTATTGCCTCTAGGGCATATTTCCTTCACTTTCATGTTGAACGATTTTTCATCTGAGGCCTTCTCAAAGGTGTAATCGGCTCCGCAATCATTAGATTGAAAACACATGATTTCTGGCTCGGATCGAACTGTCTGCTCGACCGGACCAGACTGTTCGATTACAATAGGAGGTTTGCACGTGTTTCGCAACCTACACCAGACTGTCAGAACCCAATTACCCGGCAGTCCGGTCGCAACCCAAGGTTTTGGGTACTCGGCCGGACAGTCTGGACATCTCTATTTTTTCTGCAGCATTGCACTCTTTTGGCTACAACTTTGGCATACGACCTTGTATTGAGATGATCCAAATATCAAAATCGTCCGCCTCGACGAGATGAAGATATTTTGTATTGAAAGACTTTCCATTTAAGGAAACCTTAATTGCGTTTTTTGTCATGCCATAATCTAGTGTCAATGCGAGGTTCTCTGAAATTGTCATAACTTTTGCATTCGAGCTCCATTTTGGACCATCCGTATATCTATTTTGATCTTCTCGGAAAGGGCCATCCAAGGGTGATTCCAATCATAAGGTTGACTCCATATTACTGTAACTTCAAGATCCTTTTGTGATGGTGCCACTTTTGAGCGTCAACAGGAGGCAATGACATCGAGCTCGTGTATGCGGGTCTCCGGCGGCGGCTAGCGAGCCCACAAGGGCAACAACGACAACCCTCCGACAACACAAGATCCATGGCGAGACGAGATTACTTGGTGGATCTTGGTTGTAGGTGAAGGGAGAATTGACGGTGGCAAGGAGAACCCTAGGTGTGAGTAACCCTAGCGGGATGAGAGAGAGAGCGAGGCGTCAGGAGAGCGCTGCTTTTTCTCCTCGGAATTTTGATTCGGTTGGGAAAGCACGGTGAAGTAAACGGGAGGTGCGGCTTGTGCTGGATAAAAATGGGTGGAGGGGGGTTCATTCGATCAGTGGGAATTCATGTGTACCAAGGAAACGACTTATGGACTCCCCTTTTAGGAGTAGAGACAATGAGATATCTCCCTAGAATCAGATAACCTCTAATATAATATAGTTATAAGATTGAAATCAGGAAGTATCATAGAAAGTGGCATCACAGAAGGTTGTTTCAATAAGTTAGGCAAGCCAGGCCCAGCTAAAAGTCCACCCTGAGGTTGTGGGGAAATTGGCTTCCATGGAGCAGTTTTAACTCTGGTAGGCCGTGGAAGATGGGCTCCAGCATGTGTGGCCCATTAGCTGGTTCACCTGAGGGAGCACTATTATGTCAGGGGGCCATAGAGATGGCGAGGTTACTGTTAGCTTCCTCAACTTGCACATCAGATGGAGGTGTGCCCAAAAGAAAATTTAACCACTTTGATGAGACGGGAAACTTTCATGTTGAGCGATTTTTTCAGGCCATCTCAAAGGTGTAATCAACTTCGCAATCATGAGACTAAAAACACACGATCCATGTCGAGACAAGATTGCTTGGTGGATCTTGGTTGTGGGTGCAGGGAGAATTGGCACTGGTAAGGAGAACCCCAGGTGTGAGAAACCCTAACGGGATGAGAGAAAGAGAGAGAGAGAGAGAGGCGTTAGGAGAGCGCTGATTTTTCTTCTCCAGATTTTGATTCGAGCGGGAAAAATCGATGAAGTAAACGGGAGGTGCGGCTTGTGCTGGATAAAAATTGGTGGAGGGGGATTCATTCAATTGGTGGGAGGTCACGTGTATCAACGAGACAACTTAGGGCACATCCAAAGCGGACCCTCAAATTGCCCGCAACCGTCCAGACTGCATGGTCTAGACGGGTTTAGCCATCCAATGCGGGCCTGTATCAGTCCATCGAGCGGTTTGGACGTACTTTTTTTGGCAAATGCGAGACAAAGTGGGGGGCGGCTTTGCGGGAGTCTGGAAAGCAACCACATGGGAGTCCGACACCCCTGGGCTACCCAAAACCCCACTCGGACACCGCGCCTCCATCCTCGCATTTTCTCCCCTTCAATTTTTCTCTCTTGCCTTCGCTGCCGCTCCACAACCTTGCCATGCCACCCACGAGTCCATCACCTCCAACGATACACCTGGGCTCCGTGCCGCTTCTCCTCCACCGTTGTTCCACACCTCTCCTCGGACCTTAGTACATGAGAGAACGAACTGTGGCAAACACCGAGAGGCTCTTGGGCATCTCAGAAGCAAGTGGGTGGCCAAGTTTGCTCGGTTCACTTGATTGCATGCATTGGAGATGGAACCCGAAAGCTTTGCAAGGGCAATACCAGGGTCATGTTAAGAATTCTACCATCATTCTTGAAGTAGCTGCACCATAGGATCTTTGGATTTATCATGCTTTTTTGGCATGCCATGCTCCCACAATGACATCAATGTACTATAGTGATCACCATTGTTTGCTAGGTTGACTGAAGGAAAAACCCCTCTTTGCAACTATACTGTAATGGGTATGAGTACAACATGGGCTACTATCTGGTTGACGGTATCCATCCTCCTTCGGCTAACTTTGTGAATACCATCTCAGACCCAGTTGGTCAAACAAAGTCTTACTTTGCCCAAAGACAAGAAGCAGTTAGAAAGGATGTTGAGAGGGATTTCGAAGTTCTGCATGCACGTTTTGCAATTGTTCCTGGACCTACTAAACAATGGGATCCGGAGACCTTGTGGGATGTGATGACTGTTGTGTGATCATGCACAACATGATCGTGGAGGATGAGGGTGAGGATGTTGCCATGGGTCTTTAATTTGATAACATGGGTGATCCTATCGAACATCCCGACGAAAATCTGACCACACTTGAAGAGTTGTTTCAAATGCATCTACAAATTTGGCATCGAGGAACTCACGAGCAACTGAAGGATGATTTGATTGAGAATGTAGGGACGGTTAAGGGGGACAACAATATTAGAGTGTAATATTTAATTTTTTATTAGAACTATAGGCACATTTGAATATTTGAACTATTTTAAACTATATATGCGCCTATTTGAATTGTGCCAGCTTAAAACAAAACTGAGGTCAGACATATGTGGGCATCGTTGGATGGCTGGCTTCTTTATCCGTGTCTGTGAACTGATCCCCTCTCCTCAGACGAATACCGGAGTAAAAGAAGATGCCTTACGAAGTCTTCTTTTAGGATCCAACATTCTCTTCAAAAAACACCAGGGGCGCATTTGGTTACCTGCATCGTTTTTTGCTACTTTGCATACTTGTCCCAGTTGGGTGATACGTCCATTTCGCATCATGTTTTCTTACTGTTATTTATGATGGTTTTATCCATAATAATGCTTTTTGGAGTAATTCTAATGCCTTTTCTCTCATAATTTGCAAGGTACACACCAAGAGGGAGAATTCTGGCAGCTGGAAATCTGGATCTAGAAAAGCTACGTCAGGCTACCTATTCTGCACAACTCCAAACAAGCTGAAACTTCATGGATATTTTTTATGGGATATTTCAGAATTATTGGAGCAAATAACTACCAGAGGGGGCCCACCAGGTGGGCATAGCCCACCTGGGCACGCCAGGGAGCCCAAGCGCGCCCTGGTGGGTTGTGCTCACCCAGGCCCACCTCTGGTGCCCATCTTTTGGTATATAGGTCATTTTGACCTAGAAAAAAATAAGGAGAGGACTTTCGGGATGAAGCGCTGCTGCCTCGAGGCGGAACTTGAGCAGGAGCACATTTGTCCTCCGGCGGAGTGATTCCGCCGGGGGAACTTCTGAAAGAACATGCGGTGCCCCCATGTTTGGTTTTGATAATTGATGACAATCTCTATGGACTAATGACTGCCTTGAGTTATGTTTGAAGGATTTGTCCGTAGGTTTTTCTTGAAGTCCATTTGTTGGTTTCAAGGAGTTTATGAGTTGACCATGCTGCTATTAAGGAATTATCCAAATATTGATCATGTGAGTGTTGAGCTTATTGCAAGCATTGTTGGGGAACGTAGTAATTTCAAAAAATTTCCTACGCACACGCAAGATCATGGTGATGCATTGCAACGAGAGGGGAGAGTGTTGTCCATGTACCCTCGTAGACCGAAAGCGGAGGCGTTAACACAACGCGGTTGATGTAGTCGTACGTCTTCACGATTCGACCGATCAAGTACCGAACGCACGGCACCTCCGAGTTCAGCACACGTTCAGCTCGATGACGTCCCTCGAACTCCGATCCAGCCGAGTGTTGAGGGAGAGTTTCGTCAGCACGACGGCGTGGTGACAATGATGATATTCTACCGACGCAGGGCTTCGCCTAAGCACCGCTACGATATTATCGAGGTGTAATATGGTGGAGGGGGGCACCGCACACGGCTAAGAAATCAATGATCAATTGTGTGTCTATGGGGTGCCCCCCTGCCCCCGTATATAAAGGAGCAAGGGGGGAGGCGGCCGGCCTAGGAGGAGGGCGCGCCAAGGGGGGAGTCCTACTCCCATCGGGAGTAGGACTCCTCATTTCCTTGTTGGAGAAGGAGAAAGAAGGAAGGGGGCGCCCCCCTCCCTAGTCCAATTCGAACTAGTCCATGGGGAGGGGTGCGGCCACCCTTTGGGGCCTTTCTCTCCTTTCACGTATGGCCCATTAAGGCCCAATACGAATTCCCGTAACTCTCCGGTACTCCGAAAAATACCCGAATCACTCGGAACCTTTCCGATGTCCGAATATAGTCGTACAATATATCGATCTTTACGTCTCGACCATTTCGAGACTCCTCGTCAAGTCCCGGATCTCATCCGGGACTCCGAACTCCTTCGGTACATCAAAATATATAAACTCATAATATAACTGTCATCGTAACGTTAAGCGTGCGGACCCTACGGGTTCGAGAACTATGTAGACATGACCGAGACACCTCTCCGGTCAATAACCAATAGCGGAACCTGGATGCTCATATTGGCTCCCACATATTCTACGAAGATCTTTATCGGTCAAACCGCATAACAACATACGTTGTTCCCTTTGTCATCGGTATGTTACTTGCCTGAGATTCGATCGTCGGTATCTCAATACCTAGTTCAATCTCGTTACCGGCAAGTCTCTTTACTCGTTCCGTAATACATCATCCCGCAACAAACTCATTAGTTGCAATGCTTGCAAGGCTTATAGTGATGTGCATTACAGAGTGGGCCCAGAGATACCTCTCCGACAATTGGAGTGACAAATCCTAATCTCGAAATACGCCAACCCAACAAGTACCTTTGGAGACACCTGTAGAGCACCTTTATAATCACCCAGTTACGTTGTGACGTTTGGTAGCACACAAAGTGTTCCTCCGGTAAACGGGAGTTGCATAATCTCATAGTCATAGGAACATGTATAAGTCATGAAGAAAGCAATAGCAACATACTAAACGATCGAGTGCTAAGCTAACGGAATGGGTCAAGTCAATCACATCATTCTCCTAATGATGTGATCTCGTTAATCAAATGACAATCCATGTCAATGGCTAGGAAACTTAACCATCTTTGATCAACGAGCTAGTCAAGTAGAGGCATACTAGTGACACTCTGTTTGTCTATGTATTCACACATGTATTATGTTTCCGGTTAATACAATTCTAGCATGAATAATAAACATTTATCATGATATAAGGAAATAAATAATATCTTTATTATTGCCTCTAGGGCATATTTCCTTCAGCCTCCCACTTGCACAAGAGTCAATAATCTAGTTCACATCGCCATGTGATTTAACATCAATAATTCACATCACCATGTGATTAACACCCATAGTTCACATTGTCATGTGAGCAACACCCAAAGGGTTTACTAGAGTCAATAATCTAGTTCACATCGCTATGTCATTAACATCCAAAGAGTACTAAGGTGTGATCATGTTTTGATTGTGAGATAATTTTAGTCAACGGGTCTGTTACATTCAGATCCATAAGTATTTTACAAATTTCTATGTCTACAATGCTCTGCACGGAGCTACTCTAGCTAATTGCTCCCACTTTCAATATGTATCTAGACCGAGACTTAGAGTCATCTAGATTAGTGTCAAAACTTGCATCGAAGTAACCCTTTACAACGAACCTTTTGTCACTTCCATAATCGAGAAACATATCCTTATTCCACTAAGGATAATTTTGACCGCTGTCCAGTGGTCTACTCTTAGATCACTATTGTACTCCCTTGCCAAAATCAGTGTAGGGTATACAATAGATCTGGTACACAGCATGGCATACTTTATAGAACTTATGGCCAAGGCATAGGGAATGACTTTCATTCTCTTTCTATCTTCTGCCGTGGCCGGGCTTTGAGTCTTACTCAATTTCACACCTTGTAACACAGGCAAGAACTCTTTCTTTGACTGTTCTATTTTGAACTACTTCAAAATCTTGTTAAGGTATGTACTCATTGAAAAAACTTATCAAGCGTCTTGATCTATCTCTATAGATCTTGATGCTCAATATGTAAGCAGCTTCACCGAGGTCTTTCTTTGAAAAACTCCTTTCAAACACTCCTTTATGCTTTGCAGAATAATTCTACATTATTTCCGATCAACAATATGTCATTCAAGAAATGTTGTAGTGCTCCCACTCACTTTCTTGAAAATACAGGCTTCACCGCAAGTATGTATAAAACTATATGCTTGGATCAACTTATCAAAGCGTATATTCCAACTCCGAGATGCTTGCACCAGTCCATAGATGGATCGCTGGAGTTTGCATATTTTGTTAGCACTTTTAGGATTGAAAAAACCTCCTGGTTGCATCATATACAACTCTTCTTTAATAAATCCATTAAGGAATGCAGTTTTGTTTATCCATTTGCCATATTTCATAAAATGCGGCAATTGCTAACATGATTCAGACAGACTTAAGCATAGATACGAGTGAGAAACTCTCATCGTAGTCAACACCTCGAACTTGTCGAAAACCTTTTTGCGACAATTCTAGCTTTGTACACAGTAACACTACTATCACTGTCTGTCTTCCTCTTGAAGATCCATTTAATCTCAATGGCTCGCCGGTCATTGGGCAAGTCAATCAAAGTCCATACTTTGTTCTCATATATGGATCTCATCTCAGATTTCATGGCCTCAAGCCATTTCGCGGAATTTGGGCTCATCATCGCTTCCTCATAGTTCGTAGGTTCGTCATGGTCAAATAACATGACCTTCAGAACAGGATTACCGTACCACTATAGTGTGGATCTCACTCTGGTTTACCTACGAGGTTTGGTAGTAACTTGATCTGAAGTTACATGATCATCATCATTAACTTCCTCACTAATTGGTGTAGGAGTCACAGGAACAGATTTCTGTGATGAACTCCTTTCCAATAAGGGAGCAGGTACAGTTACCTCATCAAGTTCTACTTTCCTCCCACTCACTTCTTTCGAGAGAAACTCCTTCTCTAGAAAGGATCCATTCTTAGCAACGAATGTCTTGCCTTCGGATCTGTGATAGAAGGTGTACCCAACTGTCTCCTTTGGGTATCCTATGAAGACACATTTCTCCGATTTGGGTTTGAGCTTATCAGGATGAAACCTTTTCACATAAGCATCGCAACCCCAAACTTTAAGAAACGACAACTTTGGTTTCTTGCCAAACCACAGTTCATAAGATGTCGTCTCAACGGATTTAGATGGTACCCTATTTAACGTGAATGCAGCTGTCTCTAATGCATAACCCCAAAACGATAGTGGTAGATTGGTAAGAGACATCATATATCGCACCATATCTAATAAAGTACGGTTACGATGTTCGGACACACCATTACACCGTGGTGTTCCAGGTGGCGTGAGTAGTGAAAATATTTCACATTGTTTTAACTGAAGGCCAAACTCGTAACTCAAATACTCTTCTCCACGATCAGATCGTAGAAACTTTATTTTCTTGTTACGATGATTTTCCGCTTCACTCTGAAATTAGATGAACTTTTCAAATGTTTCAGACTTCTGTTTCATTAAGTAGATATACCCATATCTGCTCAAATCATCTGTGAAGGTCAGAAAATAATGATACCTGCTACGAGCCTCAATATTCATCGGACCACGTACATCTGTATGTATGATTTCCAACAAATCTGTTGCTCTCTCCATAGTACCGGAGAATGGCGTTTTAGTCATCTTGCCCATGAGGCACGGTTTGCAAGCATCAAGTGATTCATAATCAAGTGATTCCAAAATCCCATCAGTATGGAGTTTCTTCATGCGCTTTACACCAATATGACCTAAACGGCAGTGCCACAAATAAGTTGCACTATCATTATTAACTTTGCATCTTTTGGCTTCATTATTATGAATATGTGTATCACTACGATCGAGATCCAACAAACTATTTTATTGGGTGTATGACCATAGAAGGTTTTATTCATGTAAACAGAACAACAATTATTCTCTAATTTAAATGAATAACCGTATTGCAACAAACATGATCAAATCATATTCATGCTCAACGGAAACACCAAATAACACTTATTTAGTTTCAACACTAATCCCGAAAGTGTAGGGAGCGTGCGATGATGATCATATCAATCTTGGAACCACTTCCAATACACATCGTCACTTCATCCTTAACTAGTTTCTGTTCATTATGCAACTCCCGTTTCGAGTTACTACTCTTTAGCAACTGAGCCAGTATCAAATACCGAGGGGTTGCTACAAACACTAGTAAAGTACACATTAATAACATGTATATCCAATATACCTTTGTTCACTTTGCCATCCTTCTTATCCACCAAATACTTGGGGTAGTTCCGCTTCCAGTGACGAGTCCCTTTGCAGTAGAAGCACTTAGTCTCAGGCTTAGGACCAGACTTAGTGAAAGGATCGATATAGTTGACTAGAGGGGGGGGGGTGAATAGGCAACTAACAATTTTTTAACTATTCTTTACCAAATTAAACTTTGCATCAAAATAGGTTGTCTAGATATGCAACTAAGTGAACAACCTATATGATGCAATGACAACAAGCACGCAAGCAAGTAAGAGATATAACCTGAGTAAACTTGCGAAAGTAAAGGAACGAGATAACCAAGAGTGGAGCCGGTGAAGACGAGGATGTGTTACCGAAGTTCCTTCCTTTTGAAGGGAAGTACGTCTCCGTTGGAGCGGTGTGGAGGCACAATGCTCCCCAAGAAGCCACTAGGGCCACCGTATTCTCCTCACGCCCTCACACAATGCGAGATGCCGTGATTCCACTATTGGTGCCCTTGAAGGCGGCGATCGGACCTTTACAAACAAGGTTGGGGCAATCTCCACAACTTAATTGGAGGCTCCCAACGACACCACAAAGCTTCACCACAATGGACTATGGCTCCGCGGTGACCTCAACCGTCCAGGGTGCTCAAACACCCAAGAGTAACAAGATCCACTAGGGATATGTGGGGGGAACCAAATTTCTCTTGGTGGAAGTGTAGATCGTGGCCTTCTCAACCAATCCCGAGCAAATCAACAAGTTTGATTGGCTAGGGAGAGAGATCGGGCGAAAATGGAGCTTGGAGCAACAATGGAGATTTTGGGGAAAGAGGTGGGTCAACTTTGGGGAAGAAGACCCCCTTATATAGTGGGGGAACAAACCAACCGTTACCCCACTTCTGCCCCGCAGAGAGCGGTACTACCGCTGTGCCAGCGGTACTACCGCTTGCCACTATAAGCGGTACTACCGCTCCTCATCGCGGTACTACCGCTTGGCCCACAGCGGTACTACCGCGGTGGGAGGGCGGTACTACCACATACGAGCGGTACTACGGCCCCCCACAGCCGCGGCCAGTACCGTAAAACCCGACATGAAAAAAGAGCCCTCGAATCGAGGCGGTACTAGCACGAGACCACCGCGGTACTACGACTAGGGGCTACTAGCGGTACTACTGCTCTGGAGCGATACTACCGCTCCCAGAGCGGTACTACCGCTTGTGGCACCCAAGCGGTACTACCGCTCCGTCCCGCGGTACTACCGCTGGGACCAGAGTGAGCACACAGTTGGGGGCTACCAGCGGTACTACTGCTCTGGGCGGTACTACCGCTCCAGAGCGGTACTACCGCTTGTAGCACCCAAGCGGTACTACCGCTCCGGCCCGCGGTACTACCGCTGGGACCAGAGAGGGCACACTGAGAAAAGAAACGAGCCCATCATCGAAACGGAAAGGCTCGGAGGGTGGGGCAAAGGAAGTGTACGTGATGATTCCGCCCTAGCCTTTCCAAAACGGACCCCCTCTTGATAGTACGGTGAACCCTATGAAACTAGTCCACCTAACTAATCCGAAAGGACCACACCGTCTTCGCTTCAAGCTCCGAGGGGAGGGAATCGTCTTGTGCCAAAAGGATGAATCTCTGAAAAACACTCAACGCACACGATTAGTCCGCAAAAGCATTGTCATCAATCACCAAAAATCTTAGGGATAAATATGCCCTTACAATCTCCCCCTTTTTGGTGGATTGATGACAATACGGGATTTGCACAACTGGGAAAAGACAAAGGACATAAGCAAACCCCAAATCTCTAAAATATAGACGGGCTCCCCCTAGATGTGTGCCATCAAGATAAGTGCTTTGGATTGCACGACACACATACTAGGATCAACACTCCCCCTGTATTTTAGAGACCAACAACCTAAGCGAGATACAAGATAGCAGGATATATAGCATAATGAAGCATATAATTCATGAGATATCAAATGACTAGAGACAAAGATAAAGATATGATAAGGATAGGGTAGCATATGTCTCACACCATATGACTTGAACTAAAGTCTCACTGAACACAAAACCAAGCAAAGCACAAGGTAGCACACAACGAAAGCACAAAGGCAAAGACACACTCGCAACACAACAACGCAAATCCCTAAACTCTCTCCCCCTTTGGCATCGAGACACCAAAAGGGGCAAAGAGCTAACCTACGGCTCCAGGTGAGAGCATGCTGAGGATCTCGAACATCAGAACTCTGCGTGATCATCTGCACTGCCGTCCTCGCCCGGAAACTGCTCGGCATCTGAATCGGTCCACGGACAGTGCTGCTGGATCCACTCCTCCTCCTCAGTAATCTGACCCTCAGAGCCGCTGGTGACGGTCGCACCCATCTGACGCATAAGCTCCTTGTGACGTCCCCTTGCCTTCTTCTCAGCCACATGAGTCATGTACTGACCATGAGACTCCATGCAGAACAACTTCTTCATCTTGTGTTTGAGCTTCTTTGACCAAGAGGGCTCTGCCGCAGAAGGCTCTGTCCCAGAAGGCACATAATCCTCATCATCATCACCGGCATCAGCCTCGTCCTCGGTCTCCATGGCAGCAGCAGAAGATGGAACTCCAGATCTACCCCAATTATCCTTCTTCCTCAGACGCTTGATCTCATGAGAGACCAACTCTCCAGTTTCTAGCTGCTCCTCAGGATAGGTATGTCTCCAGGCCCTCTCAATAAGAAACATAATGAACGGACCATAAATTGGGCACTTGCGCTCAGAAATAGCCGCCAGAAGTTCAGACCACATGACATGAGAGATGTCCAGGGACTCGCCGGTGTTTGATTCCTTCTCACGCTGGCAGAAGAGAAGCATGTCCACAAGATAAGAGTGTACCATGTCCAGATTCCCAATACGAGGGAAGAGAGTCTCGCGGAAGATACGGTGAAGGATGTCCAGATAGGCAGACAACTCATAGGTTTCCTTCCTGGTCTCAGGGTTGACCTTCCGAGTACAGTAGGGCCAGAGGGCTTGCTTGTGAGTGGAGGTAACATTTTGGTGAGGACGAAAACCGACTGGAGTCTCGAGCCCTTGATCTTCCACCTCAAGCAACCCCATGAAGGCCTGCCACTTGACAGCTAGCACCTTCCCATTAGTCATCCAAGTCAGAGTCCTGTCTGCATCAGTTCCTAGGTGAACAGTGGCAAAGAACTGTGCCAGCAAATCTGCATCAAAGTCCTTGTTGAACTGCATGATCCTGAGAATGTTCAACTGAGAGCACATCTGAAGGGCATCACCAAAGTACTCAGGGTCCTTCTCCATAACCTCCGTGTTGATGGAATGAACATTGACAAAGAGGTTCTTCTTAGCCTTGATCACATCAAAGTATGTGGCATACTGAAACCGGTTCCAGAACGGGCGATTGACAAGGTTGGGTTCTTGGTCTTCCTCATAGGGGTTGCGCCGACGCTTGTCCCAGAATTCCTTGCTAGACATCTCAGTCACTTTCTTGCCACTTGGCTTCGGTCGGCTGGCAATCTTCTTCTTGCGAGGAGGATTAGCACTTGAGGAAGCACCCCCTACCGGCGGTGGAGCACTGGAAGAACCACCTGCAGTCTCAGATGAGCGGTACCGCTTTGACGTTGAACGCCCGGGGTTGACACGACGGACTTGCTGCTCAGGATGTTCATCACCTGGAACCAAACACACGGACACAAGAAACAACCAGAAGGAACGATCAAAACCAAATAAACACAACACAAATGGATCAACATGTGGTAGGAAACGATGGAACTGGGCATCCGGCGGTAGTACCGTGGCTGTACTGCGGCAGTACCGCACAAGCGGTAGTACCGTGCCCTCCCAGCGGTAGTACCGCTCTGGCGGTAGTACCGCGCAATATGGGCAGAAGTACCGCCCGAGATGGGGCACGGAAGATCCCTACTGCCGTGGTCAGATCCGGCACTACCGGGGATGCCAAATTCAAAAATAAACCTACCAAACATCAATCCAAAGAGTCTAGTTGCCTTCTCCAACCTACTCAAGCCTAGATTTGGCCAAAAATCTAGAGATGCAACTACTACTGCCCCTAAAACGCGAGATCTGAAAACTAGACAAGAAGAGAAAAGGAACGGGGGCAATACCGGCATCCATGGCAAGAGGACGAGGTGGGGATCGACTCCACCGAAGGGAATGGAGAGGGACGGTCCGGAGACGGAGGGCCGCCGGAGCCCTCCCGCGGCGAGATGGCGCTGGAGAGAGAGGAAGAGGAACCAGGGGACGAAGCAAATGGGTATGGGGTGGAGGAAACCACCCCTGCCCACGACTTAACCCCCTGGCCCCGCCCCTCAGCGGTAGTACCGTGGTGATGGGCGGTAGTACCGCTTAGCCACATAAGCGGTAGTACCGCTCCGTGGAGCGGTAGTACCGCTCCAGCGGTAGTACCACGCCTTCACAACGGTAGTACTGCCCAGCGCAACTCAAACCAGACTCAACACATATGGTGCAAAACGAAAGACGGGAAACAACGGCAAGAAGACCAACAAGAGCACTAGCAAGAGAACAAGAATCACACGCCTCTATACGAGAGGGCGGTGGCCGAGGCCACCTATGTTTGAGTCACTTGGTATGGCACCGCGAAGAATTATCCTTGGGCCCATGACCAAAGCTCGTCTTTGAAGCACAAGTACCATCAAAAATGGCTAATGTGAAAGAGTGAGATCAGTTTATGCATTGTGGGGGGAGGGGGAGAGAAAGTTCATTGAGAGAACAACACTCCCCCTACGTCCATGCCTACACCTAGACAAGAATGCACAATGAATGTGAGGGGTGTGCAAAGGTTCAAACCACATTGCTCGAATCAATGATATTTAGCTCATGCCTTAACTCGCGAAATCTTGCTTCATCCAATGGCTTCGTGAAAATATCTGCAAGGTTATCATGAGTGTTGACATAGTTGAGCTCGATCTCCCCTCGCCTAATATGATCCCGGATGAAGTGATACCGAATCTCAATATGCTTTGTCTTGAAGTGTTGCACCGGGTTGAGAGAAATCTTGATAGCACTTTCATTGTCACACCAAAGAGGTACTTTGTCACAAATGACACCGTAATCCTTTAAAGTTTGCCTCATCCATAAGAGTTGTGCACAACAACTTCCGGCCGCCACATACTCCGCTTCGGTGGACGAGAGAGACACACAACTTTGCTTTTTAGAAGACCAACTTACCAAAGAGCAACCAAGAAATTGGCACCCTCCGGAAGTGGACTTCCTATCCACTTTGTCTCCCGCCCAATCGGAGTCCGAATAACCTACAAGCTTGAAGTTTGCTCCTCTTGGGTACCATAGGCCAAAGTTTGGGGTATGAGCCAAATATCGAAAGATTCGCTTGACCGCCACAAAGTGGCTTTCCTTAGGTGCGGCTTGAAACCATGCACATATTCCCACACTCAACATGATATCCGGTCTAGATGCACAAAGGTAAAGCAAGGATCCAATCATAGAGCGATATACCTTTTGATCCACCGCTTTACCATTGGGATCAATGTCAAGTTGGCACTTGGTGGGCATTGGAGTGGAAGCCGGCTTGACATCACTTAGCTTGAATCTCTTTAGCATGTCTTGAGTGTATTTGGCTTGGTTGATGAAGGTTCCTTCTCTTCTTTGTTTGATTTCGAATCCGAGAAAGAACTTCAACTCTCCCATCATAGACATCTTAAACTTTGAGGTCATGAGAGCGGCAAATTCTTCATTGAAGGCTTTGTTAGGGGAACCAAAAATAATATCATCAACATATAGTTGGCACACAAACAACTCCCCTTTGACCTTCTTAGTAAAAAGAGTGGGGTCGATTTTCCCGATTTCGAATCCACGATCTTGTAACAACTCCGTAAGATGCTCATACCACGCACGTGGGGCTTGTTTAAGGCCATAGAGCGCCTTGTGGAGTTGATACACATGATCGGGGAAATAGGGATCTTCGAACCCGGGGGGTTGTTTGACATATACCAACTCATTTATGGGACCATTAAGAAAAACACTTTTCACATCCATTTGTTGCAATGTGAAATTATGATGAGAAGCATAGGCAATCAACAAACGAATAGATTCAAGGCGAGCGACGGGGGCAAAGGTTTCACGGTAGTCGATACCCTCGACTTGGGAGTAGCCTTGTGCCACCAAACGAGCCTTGTTGCGAACAATGATTCCATGAGCGTCTTGCTTGTTCTTGAATATCCACTTGGTTCCAATGACATTATGATTTCCGGTTGGCCTTGGCACTAACTTCCACACTTGGTTATGTTCGAAGTTGTTGAGTTCTTCATGCATGGCGTTGAGCCAATCCGGGTCCTCGAGCGCTTCATAAACCTTTTGGGGTTCGACACAAGAAACAAACGCATGATGTTCACAATAGTTTGCTAATTGTCTACGAGTGCTTACCCCCTTTCTTAGGCTTCCAACCACATTCTCCATGAGATGACCTTTGGTGGTGAGCTTGGAAGCGATCTTAGCGGCACAACGCTCCAATTCCTCCTCGGAAGTGAAGTGAGGAGGGGTTACTTGATCATATTGAGTGTCGTCTTGAGCTTGTTCTTGATCTTGAACTTGCTCGAGGGGAGGAACTTGACCTTGGGCATCATTTGGTGGATCACCACCATCTTGAGGTTGATCTTGCCCTTGATCTTGTTCACGAGGTTGAGGGCCTTCACTTTGTTCTTCGGAAGCGTGTGGGTCTTGGGTTGGTGATGGCTCCACTTGAGTGGAGCATTGTCCTTCTCCTTCGGCCACAAGGGGTTCCTCAATGGGCAGGATATATCCAACACCCATTCTTCTTATGGCTTGGGGAGGAATTTCATCACCTACATCACAAGTACCACTTTGCTCCACTTGGGAGCCATTATTCTCATCAAACTCCACGTTACACGTCTCCTCAATAAGTCCTGTGGACTTATTGAGAACATGGTAAGCATGGGAGTTTGTAGCATAACCAACAAATATGCCCTCATGAGCTCTAGTCTCAAATTTAGACAAACGAACACCTTTCTTGAGAATGAAACACTTACACCCGAACACCCGAAAGTACTTGAGGTTGGGCTTGTTACCGGTGAGTATCTCATATGGAGTCTTGTTCAAGCCTTTGCGGAGATAGAGCCGATTTGAAGCATGACACGCGGTGTTGATGGCTTCGGCCCAAAACTTGTATGGAGACTTGAACTCCGCCATCATGGTCCTTGCCACATCCATCAACGTCCGGTTCTTCCTCTCCGCAACACCATTTTGTTGAGGGGTGTAAGGTGCAGAATATTAATGCTTGATCCCCTCATCACTAAGAAACTCATCCAGGGTGTAGTTCTTGAACTTGGTGCCGTTGTCACTTCTTATAGTCAAGATCTTTGCATTGTGTTGACGTTGGGCTTCATTTGCAAAGTCAATGACCGTTTGTTGGGTCTCACTCTTCCTCTTGAAAAAATACACCCAAGTGTATCTAGAATAGTCATCCACAATTACCAAGCAATATTTTCTACCCCCAAGACTATCAAAGGATGGAGGCCCAAAGAGATCCAAATGAAGGAGCTCCAAGGGCCTCTTCGAGTAAATGAGAGTCGTGGGAGGGTGAGCCTTCTCATGAAGCTTTCCTTCGATACAAGCACTGCAAGCACGATCTTTAGCAAAACTAACGTTCGTTAGTCCACGGACATGGTCCCCCTTGAGAAGACTTTGCAAAGATCTCATATTGACATGGGCTAAACGGCGATGCCAAAGCCATCCCACGTCAACTTTAGCCATTAGGCATGTCGCGGTCTTAGTGGGTCGCTCCGAAAAGTTAATCACATAGAGACTGTTCTCGACATGCCCAACAAAGGCTACTTTAAGAGTCTCGCTCCACAAGAGGGCCACGGTATCAATATCAAAGAAAGTGGCAAAGCCCATGATAGCAAGTTGACGAACGGAAAGTAAATTGTATGCAAGGGACTCAACTAGCATGACCTTCTCGATCGTGAGATCATGAGAAATGACAACTTTGTCGAGTCCCAATACCTTAGAAGACGAGGCATCATCCCACTCGACATTGGTGGGCATAGATGGAATCTTGTGCACGTCCACCACCAAGTCCTTGCTTCCGGTAATATGATTTGTAGCTCCACTATCGAGCAACCATGATCCCCCACCGGAAGCAAACACCTACAAGAGATCAATGCTTGGTTTTAGGTACCCATTTTGTAATGGGTCCTTTGATGTTAGTAACAAGGGTCTTAGGAACCCAAATGGACCATTCAATATACTCATGAGGAGAACCAACAAATTTGGCATAAACATGCCCATCACTTGCACGACATAACACATAAGAAGGATTAAAGTCGCCAGCTTTGTTGTATGGGGTGGAATTGCCCTTCTTGACACCGTCACCCTTCGCATTGTTCTTCTTCTCCTTGGAAGTACCCTCTCCCTCTTTCACAAAAGTTTGCTTGAGAGGGGGAGGTCGTTTGGTCTTGTCATTCTTCTTCTTGTTCTTGGGCTTGGGAGCGAACCCAATCCCCTCCTTGGCTACAACTTCCTTTTGGTTTCTCAAAAGGTCGTTGAGGTTCTTCTCACCTTGTATGCATGACACAAGGCCTTTCTCAAGTTGCTCCTTCAACTTAGCATTCTCCTCAACAAGATGCACATGCTCACAACAAGGGTTAGTAGCATTTGCATTATCAATTAACACCATATGAGGAAAAGTGGCTTTCTCCTTAGTTAGCATTACTTGGAGTTGATCATGAGACTCCTTGAGGCTAGCATGAGCACCCTTCAAGACCTTGTGAGCCTTGTCGAGAATGTCAAACTCCTCTTTAAGTCTAGCACGATCAACCCCAAGTTTTGCCTTCTCGGAGTTTAGCACACGAGACACAACTAGAGCATGATCAAGATCTTTCTTTAACTTAGCATGATCATCGTTGTATGACTCCTCAAGAGCCAAACGAAGACCACGCTATTCATCAAGAGCATTGGAAAGATCCGAAATCTCATCGGCATAGTCACGACTATGCCCCTCCATCTTAGAGATGGTATCTTCGTGAGCCTCGATCATGTCATTGGCTTCACCAAGTTGTTCCAAGAGAGCAACGAAGTGCTTCTTGGATTTACCCTTGAGCTTACCCATAAAGATCTCAAACTCATTTTCCTCCACATTTGTCCCCTCATGTTCATCAATGCTATCCGTCGAAGAAGGATGATTAATGATGGTAGTTTTGATGTTGGAGGTTACCTTATTGGTGGCTTTAGCCATGAGGCACTTGGCGGTGATGTTCTCATTGGGTGAGTCGAAGAGAGACACCCGTGGAGTCTTCGCAATGGTAACGGAGGCCATGGCAACCGACTCACCATCTTCATCATCGTCATCATCCTCATTGTACTCTTCTTGTACCACCAACGCCTTGGGAGGAGTCTTCTTGGTGAAGTTGCTCTTGTTGGGGAACGACTTGGCATTGTCTTTTCTAATGAGCTTGCCACCATTGTCTTCCCTCTTCTCGTAAGGGCACTCCGCAACAAAGTGGCTCACATTGCCACAATTGAAGCAAGTCCTCATCCGTTGCTTACCCTTTGCGCCACTTGAATTGCTCTTGTTGAAGTTTGGCCTTGTGTTCTTCTTGCTCCAAAATTGCCTTGAAGCAAGAGCCATGTGTTCATGATAGGCATACTTCATATCTTCGAGGTTGCCCTCCTCTTCTTCCTCTTCATCCTCTTCCTCCATACTAACCTTGGCCTTTAAAGCAAGGTTGTGTTTCTTTACTCTTTGAGAACGAAGAACCGCATTGTCGGCGGTCTTGTCCAAGATGCTCATAGCAACAAATTCATCCAACACTTCACTTGATGATAAGGTGTGGAAGTCCGGCCTTTGACGAATTACGGAGGACATGGCTTTGTGGTAGGGCATCATTGCCTTGAGGAATTTGCGCTTGATCCAATTGTCATCCGTGTCCTTACTTCCATGATCTCGGAGAGAGACCGCGAGTTTGGTTACTCTCCGAAAAAGCTCACGAGGTTCTTCATCTTCTTTCATTGCAAACTGGTCGGCTTCATCTTGCACCACTTCATAGTTGGAGCGTTGAATGCTTGTGCTTCCCCGATAGAGGGAAACAACTTGTAGCCAAGCATCTTTGGCCACGGTGTAAGGCCAGAGATGAGGAAGATCTTCGGGTGGGATTGCTTCTTGGATGATGAAGAGAGCATTCTCATTGAATTGATGATCCACAACTTCTCTAGGAGTGAAGTTACTTCGGTCATGCGGATAAAAACCCTCTTCAATGATTCTCCAAAGGTTAGTGTTCACATGATTTAAATGACGCTTAAAACGATAGGCCCAAGAATCAAAATCTACATTCTTCTCAATCTTAGGGGCCGGGCCGGCATGATTCAAATGAGTGGAAGGGAGCGGTCCACCATAGACAGGTGGAGGTTCCACATGGGCAAAGATGCCGGTCCCATTTTTATCACTAGAACAAGGAGCTTTCTCGCTAGAAGCTTCCCCCTCGTCGGAGGTAGCATCCGTCACCTTGTTAGCGGGATCACCCACTTTCAACGGTGCGCTGGTAAGTTTAAGCCCTTCTAAGAATTTATTCAACATGCTTTCGACCTTGGTCGTCATGGAGGTTTTCAATGTGTCCAACGCCACATTGAATTCCTCACGAGAGACCGCGGTTCCCCCATCTCCCGTAGATGAGACTGGATTCTCACCGGAGTGCTCCTCCACACCGTCTACGACGTCAACCATACTCTTTGGACGGTAAAGTCCTTAATAAAGAGACGAGGCTCTGATACCAATTGAAATGATCGATATAGTTGACTAGAGGGGGGGGGTGAATAGGCAACTAACAATTTTTTAACTATTCTTTACCAAATTAAACTTTGCATCAAAATAGGTTGTCTAGATATGCAACTAAGTGAACAACCTATATGATGCAATGACAACAAGCACGCAAGCAAGTAAGAGATATAACCCGAGTAAACTTGCGAAAGTAAAGGAACGAGATAACCAAGAGTGGAGCCGGTGAAGACAAGGATGTGTTACCGAAGTTCCTTCCTTTTGAAGGGAAGTACGTCTCCGTTGGAGCGGTGTGGAGGCATAATGCTCCCCAAGAAGCCACTAGGGCCACCGTATTCTCCTCACGCCCTCACACAATGCGAGATGCCGTGATTCCACTATTGGTGCCCTTGAAGGAGGCGACCGGACCTTTACAAACAAGGTTGGGGCAATCTCCACAACTTAATTGGAGGCTCCCAACGACACCACAAAGCTTCACCACAATGGACTATGGCTCCGCGGTGACCTCAACCGTCTAGGGTGCTCAAACTCCCAAGAGTAACAAGATCCGCTAGGGATAAGTGGGGGGAATCAAATTTCTCTTGGTGGAAGTGTAGATCGTGGCCTTCTCAACCAATCCCGAGCAAATCAACAAGTTTGATTGGCTAGGGAGAGAGATCGGGCGAAAATGGAGCTTGGAGCAACAATGGAGCTTTTGGGGAAAGAGGTGGGTCAACTTTGGGGAAGAAGACCCCCTTATATAGTGGGGGGAACAAACCAACCGTTACCCCACTTCTGCCCCGCAGAGAGCGGTACTACCGCTGTGCCAGCGGTACTACCGCTTGCCACTATAAGCGGTACTACCGCTCTTCATCGCGGTACTACCGCTTGGCCCACAGCGGTACTACCGCGGTGGGAGGGCGGTACTACCGCATACGAGGGGTACTACGGCCCCCCACAGCCGCGGCCAGTACCGTAAAACCCGACACGAAAAAAGAGCCCTCGAATCGAGGCGGTACTAGCACGAGACCACCGCGGTACTACGGCTGGGGGCTACTAGCGATACTACTGCTCTGGAGCGGTACTACCGCTCCCAGAGCGGTACTACCGCTTGTGGCACCCAAGCGGTACTACCGCTCCGTCCCGCGGTACTACCGCTGGGACCAGAGTGAGCAGACAGTTGGGGGCTACCAGCGGTACTACTGCTCTGGGCGGTACTACCGCTCCAGAGCGGTACTACCGCTTGTAGCACCCAAGCGGTACTACCGCTCCGGCCCGCTGTACTACTGCTTGGACCAGAGAGGGCACACTGAGAAGAGAAACGAGCCCATCATCGAAACGGAAAGGCTCGGAGGGAGGGGCAAAGGAAGTGTACGTGATCATTCCGCCCTAGCCTTTCCAAAACGGGCCCCCTCTTGATAGTACTGTGAACCCTATGAAACTAGTCCACCAAACTAATCCGAAATGACTACACCGTCTTCGCTTCAAGCTCCGAGGGGAGGGAATCGTCTTGTGCCAAAAGGATGAATCTCTGAAAAACACTCAACGCACACGATTAGTCCGCAAAAGCATTGTCATCAATCACCAAAACATCTTAGGGATAAATATGCCCTTACACTTAGGCTTCTTCACTTGAGCAGCAACTTGCTTGCCGTTCTTCTTGAAGTTCCCCTTCTTCCCTTTGCCCTTTTTTTTGAAACTAGTGGTCTCGTCAACCATCAACACTTGATGTTTTTCTTGATTTCTATCTTCGTCGATTTCAGCATCACGAAGAGCTCGGGAATTACTTTCGTCATCCCTTGCATACTATAGTTCATCACGAAGTTCTACTAACTTGGTGATGGTGACTAGAGAATTCTGTCAATCACTATTTTATCTGGAAGATTAACTCCCACTTGATTCAAGCGATTGTAGTACCCAGACAATCTGAGCACATGCTCACTGCTTGAGCTATTCTCCTCCATCTTTTAGCTATAGAACTTGTTGGAGACTTCACATCTCTCAACTCGGGTATTTTCTTGAAATATTAACTTCAACTCCTGGAACATCTCATATGCTCCATGACGTTCAAAACGTCTTTGAAGTCCCGATTCTAAGTCGTTAAGCATGGTGCACTAAACTATCAAGTAATCATCATATTGAGCTAGCCAAACGTTCATAACGTCTGCATATGCTCCTGCAATAGGTCTGTCACCTAGCGGTGCATCAAGGACATAATTTTTCTGTGCAGCAATGAGGATAATCCTCAGATCACGTATCCAGTCCGCATCTTTGCTACTAACATCTTTCAACATAATTTTTCTCTAGGAACATATCAAAAATAAACACAGGGAAGCAACAACGCGAGCTATTGATCTACAACATAATTTGCAAAATACTATCAGGACTAAGTTCATGATAAATTTAAGTTCAATTAATCATATTACTTAAGAACTCCCACTTAGATAGACATCCCTCTAATCATCTAAGTGATTACGTGATCCAAATCAACTAAACCATAACCGATCATCACGTGAAATGGAGTAGTTTTCAATGGTGAACATCACTATGTTGATCATATCTACTATATGATTCACGCTCGACCTTTCGGTCTCAGTGTTCCGAGGCCATATCTGCATATGCTAGGCTCGTCAAGTTTAACCTGAGTATTCTGCGTGTGCAAAACTGGCTTGCACCCGTTATAGATGGACGTAGAGCTTATCACACCCGATCATCACATGGTGTCTGGGCACGACGAACTTTGGCAACGGTGCATACTCAGGGAGAACACTTTTATCTTGAAATTTTAGTGAGAGATCATCTTATAATGCTACCGTCAATCAAAGCAAGATAAGATGCATAAAGGATAAACATCACATGCAATCAATATAAGTGATATGATATGGCCATCATCATCTTGTGCTTGTGATCTCCATCTCCGAAGCACCGTCATGATCACCATCGTCACCGGCTCGACACCTTGAGCTCCATCGTAGCATCGTTGTCGTCTCGCCAACTATTGTTTTTACGACTATCGCTACCGCTTAGTGATAAAGTAAAACAATTACATGGCGATTGCATTGCATACAATAAAGCGACAACCATATGGCTCCTGCCAGTTGCCGATAACTCGGTTACAAAACATGATCATCTCATACAATAAAATATAGCATCATGTCTTGACCATATCACATCACAACATGCCCTGCAAAAACAAGTTAGACGTCCTCTACTTTGTTGTTGCAAGTTTTACGTGGCTGCTACAGGCTTAGCAAGAACCGTTCTTACCTACGCATCAAAACCACAATGATAGTTTGTCAAGGTTGTGCTGTTTTAACCTTCGCAAGGACCGGGCGTAGCCATACTCGGTTCAACTAAAGTGAGAGAGACAGACACCCGCCAGTCACCTTTAAGCAACGAGTGCTCGCAACGGTGAAACCAGTCTCGTGTAAGCGTACGCGTAATGTCGGTCCGGGCCGCTTCATCTCACAATACCGCCGAACCAATGTATGACATGCTGGTAAGCAGTATGACTTATATCGCCCACAACTCACTTGTGTTCTACTCGTGCATAACATCAACGCATAAACCCAGGCTCGGATACCACTGTTGGGGAACATAGTAATTTCAAAAAATTTCCTACGCACACGCAAGATCATGGTGATGCATTGCAACGAGAGGGGAGAGTGTTGTCCACGTACCCTCGTAGACCGAAAGCGGAAGCGTTAACACAACTCGGTTGATGTAGTCGTACGTCTTCACGATCCGACCGATCAAGTACCGAACGCACGGCACCTCCGAGTTCAGCACACGTTCAGCTCGATGACGTCCCTCGAACTCCGATCCAGCCGAGTGTTGAGGGAGAGTTTCGTCAGCACGACGGCGTGGTGACAATGATGATGTTCTACCGACGTAGGGCTTCGCCTAAGCACCGCTACGATATTATCGAGGTGTAATATGGTGGAGGGGGGCACCGCACACGGCTAAGAAATCAATAGATCAATTGTGTGTCTATGGGGTGCCCCCTGCCCCCGTATATAAAGGAGCAAGGGGGGAGGCGGCCGGCCTAGGAGGAGGGCGCGCCAAGGGGAGAGTCCTACTCCCATCGGGAGTAGGACTCCTCCTTTCCTTATTGGAGTAGGAAAAGGGAAGGGAGAAGGAGAAAGAAGGAAGGGGGCGCCCCCCTCCCTAGTCCAATTCGGACTAGTCCATGGGGAGGGGTGCAGCCATCCTTTGGGGCCTTTCTCTCCTTTCACGTATGGTCCATTAAGGCCCAATACGAATTCCCGTAACTCTCCGGTACTCCGAAAAATACCCGAATCACTCGGAACCTTTCCGATGTCCGAATATAGTCGTCCAATATATCGATCTTTACGTCTCGACCATTTCGAGACTCCTCGTCAAGTCCCGGATCTCATCCGGGACTCCGAACTCCTTCGGTATATCAAAACATATAAACTCATAATATAACTGTCATCGTAACGTTAAGCGTGCGGACCCTACGGGTTGGAGAACTATGTAGACATGACCGAGACACCTCTCCGGTCAATAACCAATAGCGGAACCTGGATGCTCATATTGGCTCCCACATATTCTACGAAGATCTTTATCGGTCAAACCGCATAACAACATACGTTGTTCCCTTTGTCATCGGTATGTTACTTGCCTGAGATTCGATCGTCGGTATCTCAATACCTAGTTCAATCTCGTTACCGGCAAGTCTCTTTACTCGTTCCGTAATACATCATCCCGCAACAAACTCATTAGTTGCAATGCTTGCAAGGCTTATAGTGATGTGCATTACCGAGTGGGCCCAGAGATACCTCTCCGACAATCGGAGTGACAAATCCTAATCTCGAAATACGCCAACCCAACAAGTACCTTGGGAGACACCTATAGAGCACCTTTATAATCACCCAGTTACGTTGTGACGTTTGGTAGCACACAAAGTGTTCCTCCGGTAAACGGGAGTTGCATAATCTCATAGTCATAGGAACATGTATAAGTCATGAAGAAAGCAATAGCAACATACTAAACGATCGAGTGCTAAGCTAACGGAATGGGTCAAGTCAATCACATCATTCTCCTAATGATGTGATCTCGTTAATCAAATGACAACCCATGTCAATGGCTAGGAAACTTAACCATCTTTGATCAACGAGCTAGTCAAGTAGAGGCATACTAGTGACACTCTGTTTGTCTATGTATTCACACATGTATTATGTTTCCGGTTAATACAATTCTAGCATGAATAATAAACATTTATCATGATATAAGGAAATAAATAATAACTTTATTATTGCCTCTAGGGCATATTTCCTTCAAGCATGTCTTGAAGAAGAAGATTGTGTGAATATTCATGTTTACCTTCAAGACATCATCTTAATGGAGAAAGTTGGAAAAATTCAAGGTTTATCAAGCTATGTACAAAGAGTGATTCAAGTTGATTAACTCACAAAGCATAGAAGATGTACCGAGAGGGATCAAGTGATCCCATGGTATGGTAAACATTGTCCATTACACTTTGTGTACTAACCCATGGTCTATGTGAGAGTTCTATGTGGGGTTAGGTATGTGTCCATGGGCTTGCATCAAGAGGAAGATATCATACAACCCATGAAGAGGAAAACATCAAGTGGTGATCGTCTTCAAGATTGCCGTGTGCAAGTTCAAGTGGAGCATCACGAAGAGATAAAGTGCTTGAAGCTTGCCATCCATTTGGTGACAATGGACTTGTGAAGATGTGCGGAAGAGTGGCTCACCCATAGTGGTTTATGGGGGAGCAATGAACTAGTCTTCATCGAGCCATCGCTATCAAGAAAGGTGGTCCAACTTGGGAGTCAAGATCGTCATCATCTAGCTCAAGTGGACTATGTGCAAGGCAAAGGTTTTCCCTTGATAGGTTTTCCATTTTACCGGTCTCATGGTGGTAGTTGGGAGACCGGGTTATAGGATCGATTGCCGTACTATCAAGGGGGGCTCTCTCGATGAGTAGCTTGATCGTATCGTTCATAGAGAGCTCAAACCATTGCATCCTTGCATCATCTTTATTGGTTCTTGTTTGGTTCTTCTCTTTGTGAGATTTGGAGCTTATGGTCATCTTGATGAGAAGCTCGAGTTCATCGAAAACGGAGTTCACTCGCATCTTCTATGATGTTTTCGATGTTGGAGGTTATGCCGGTTCTTCTCAGTTGGAGGTTTCACTCCTCTATTTGTTAGGCATACCTCCCCTGCCTCTTCTTACTATAACCTTGAGTGCTACTCGTCGTCTTGTTTCCAACAAGCTTGAGTTTGCTCGATTCAGAGCTCATTTGCAGAAGTTATGGCAGTTCTGGTTTTCCTTGGAGTATACTTGTTTTCGTGGAAGTGGCATATGTTTGGTGCCGGCGGTAGTACCGCTGGGCCGGAGCGGCAGTACCGCGTATCGCCACAAGCGGTAGTACCGCTGTCTCACAGCGGTAGTACCGCCCATGGCCATAAGCGGTAGTACGGCTCCGGTTCCACGCTGGTACCGCCTTGACTCGAGACGTGGTTTTGTCGTGTCGGGTTCAGCGGCAGTAGTAGCGGCAGTAGGAGCGGTAGTACCACTCATGTACGGTAGTACCGCTGGTTCCAGCGGTAGTGCCGCTCATACGGCTCTGCCTCGCCCCCTGTTTTGCTCCGCTCTCTGTGTTCTACCGCCCGGGCGGTAGTACCGCTCCCCTGAGTGGTAGTACTGCTCGTGCGCGGACTGAGCACATAACGGTTGGATTCGGGAGCCCCTATAAAAGGGGGTCTTCTTCCCCATTCAACCTTATCCTTTTAGCTCGTGTTCTTCCCCCATTGTTGACCTTCTTCGAGCTTGCTATCTCTCAATCCCTCCATGGATTCTTGCTAGCTTTTGGGGGAAAGGAGAGAGGAGATCTAGATCCACATTTCCACCAATCACTTTCTCCTCTATGTGAGGGGAACCCCTTGGATCTAGAACTTGGAGTTCTTTGTGTTCTCTTCTTCATTCTTCCTCTCATTTTCCTCGCTAGCATTAGTTGCTTTGATGGGATTTGGGAGAGAAGGACTTGGGCACTCCGTGTGCCCTTGCCCTTGTATTTGGTGCATCGGTTTGAGTTCTCCACGGTGATATGTGGAAGTTACAAGTTGAGAAACTTATTACTCTTGGGTGCTTGGTACCCTTGAGCTTGTTCCTCTTGGGTGCCTGGGCGCCCTAGACAGTTGGTGGTGTTCGGAGCTCAATCATTGTGGTGTAAAGCTCCGGGCAAGCGTCGGGGTCTCCAATTAGGTTGTGGAGATCGCCCCGAGCAATTTGACGGGTACCGGTGACCGCCCCAAGGGTTGCCAAAGTGTACGGGTTCGGTGACCGCCCCCAAGGGTTGCCATTTTTACGGGTTCGGTGACCGCCCTCAAGGGTCCCTTAGTGGAATCACGACATCTTGCATTGTGCGAGGGCGTGAGGAGATTACGGTGGCCCTAGTGGCTTCTTGGGGAGCATTGTGCCTCCACACCGCTCCAAACGGAGATTAGCATCCGCAAGGGTGTGAACTTCAGGATACATCGTCGTCTCCGCGTGCCTCGGTTATCTCTTCCCGAGCCCTTTACTTATGCACTTTACTTTGTGATAGCCATATTGTTCTTTGTCATATATCTTGCTATCACATAGTTGTTTACCTTGCATAGCATAAGTTGTTGGTGCACATAGGTGAGCCTAGTTGTTTTAGGTTTTGTGCTTGATAAATTAACTGCTAGGTTTATTCCGCATTTGTTCAAGTCTACCGTAATTATTTTAAAGCGCCTATTCACCCCCCCTCTAGGCGACATCCACGATCTTTCAACTTCCCTCCCGGAGGGGGAAATCATCGTCCTCATCATCACCAATAACTCTCCCATCCTGGGGAGGGCAATCTCCATCAACATCTTCAACAACACCATCTCATCTCAAACCCTAGTTCATCTCTTGTGTTCAATCTTGTTACCGGAACTATAGATTGGTGCTTGTGGGTGACTAGTAGTGTTGATTACATCTTGTAGTTCATTACTATATGGTTTATTTGGTGGAAGGTTATATGTTCAGATCCATTATGCTATTTAATACTCCTCTGATCATGAGCATGTTTATCATTTGTGAGTAGTTACTTTTGTTCTGGAGGTCACGGGAGAAATCATGTTGCAAGTAATCATGTGAACTTGATATGTGTTCGATATTTTGATAGTATGTATGTTGTGATTCCCTTAGTGGTGTCATGTGGATGTCGACTACATGACAGTTCACCATATTTGGGCCTAAGGGAATGCATTGTGGAGTAGCAATTAGATGATGGGTTGCGAGAGTGATAGAAGCTTAAACCCCAGTTTATGCGCTATTATGTAAGGGACCGATTGGATCCAAAAGTTTAATGCTATGGTTAGAATTTATTCTTAATACTTTTCTCATAGTTGCGGATGCTTGTGGGAGGGTTAATCATAAGTAGGAGGTTTGTTCAAGTAAGAACAACACCTAAGCACCGGTCCACCTACATAACAAATTATCAAAGTAGCAAACACAAATCAAACCAACATGATGAAAGTGACTAGATGAAATTCCCATGTACCCTCAAGAACGCTTTGCTTATCATAAGAGACCATTTTGGCCTGTCCTTTGCCTCAAAAGGATTGGGCTACCTTGCTGCACTTTTGTTACTACTATTGTCACTTGCTCGTTACAAATTATCTTGCTATCAAACTACTCCGCTACTTACAATTTCAGCACTTGCAGACATTACCTTACTGAAAACTACTTGTCATTTCCTTCTGCTCCTCGTTGGGTTCGACACTCTTACTTATCAAAAAGAGCTACAATTGATCCCCTATACTTGTGGGTCATCATTGGGCCTGGCTGAGCATATACAGGCAAAAAACCAACATCTGCATGTTGATTGGTTGCCTACATTGAGGGGAAACACAAGTCCGTTTGTTTGGTTACATGAAAGACAATTGTGTGGTAACCTCCTCCTTGATGTAGTGAGGTTACCAAAGGCACACACGAACTACTAAGAACTAAACTAGTAGCAACAGAACAATCTTAGGCACAAACATAAGTCTTAACCACGCAGAACAAGGTTTAAACCAACATAGTACGATAAGTTCTAAACGAAACCGAAGTCTTAAAGCAAGAACAACCAAGGATTTGACAACAGGAGCTCAGGCAGTCGCGGCGAAGGCATTGCCGTGCTCCTTGCACTTGGTGACCACCTCCACGCCCTCGTCGTTGAAGACGATCACCTACATGGTGTCGGGGGATAGCAGCTTGAACGTCAGCATGTACCCAATCATGATCTGGTGAACGACGACGAAGGTAGCCCAACCCTGATCAATGGTGACCCTGCCGTCGATCACCCTCACCGTCACCCTTGATACGTCTCCAACGTATCTATAATTTTTGATTGCTCCATGCTATATTATCTACTGTTTTGGACATTATTGGGCTTTATTATTCACTTTTATATTATTTTTGGGACTAACCTATTAACCGGAGGCCCAGCCCAGAATTGTTGTTTTTTGCCTATTTCAGAGTTTGCAGAAAAGGAATATCAAATGGAGTCCAAACGGAATGAAACCTTCGGGAACGTGATTTTCAGAACGAACAAGATCCAGGAGACTTGGACCCTACGTCAAGAAATAAAGGAGGAGGCCATGAGGTAGGGGGCGCGCCCTCCACCCTCGTGGGCCCCCTGTTGCTCCACCGACGTACTCCTTCCTCCTATATATACCTACGTACCCGCAAACGATCGGATACGGAGCCAAAAACCTAATTCCACCGCCGCAACCTTCTATACCCACGAGATCCCATCTTGGGGCCTGTTTCGGAGCTCCGCTGGAGGGGGCATCGATCACGGAGGGCTTCTACATCAACACCATAGCCCCTCCGATGAAGTGTGAGTAGTTTACCTCAGACCTTCGGGTCCATAGTTATTAGCTAGATGGCTTCTTCTCTCTTTTTGGATCTCAATACAATGTTCTCCCCCTCTCTCGTGGTGATCTATTTGATGTAATCTTCTTTCGCGGTGTGTTTGTTGAGACTAATGAATTGTGGGTTTATGATCAAGTTTATCTATGAACAATATTTGAATCTTCTCTGAATTCTTTTATGTATGATTGGTTATCTTTGCAAGTCTCTTTGAATTATCAGTTTGGTTTGGCCTACTAGATTGATCTTTCTTGCAATGGGAGAAGTGCTTAGCTTTGGGTTCAATCTTGCAGTGTCCTTTCCCAGTGACAGTAGGGGCAGCAAGGCATGTATTGTATTGTTGCCATCGAGGATAACAAGATGGTTTTTTAATCATATTGCATGAATTTATTCCTCTACATCATGTCATCTTGCTTAAGGTGTTACTCTGTTTTTATGAACTTAATACTCTAGATGCATGCTGGATAGCGGTCGATGAGTGGAGTAATAGTAGTAGATGCAGGCAGGAGTCGGTCTACTTGTCTCGGACGTGATGCCTATATACATGATCATACCTAGATATTCTCATAACTATGCTCAATTCTGTCAATTGCTCAACAATAATTTGTTCACCCACCGTAAAATACTTATGCTCTCGAGAGAAGCCACTAGTGAAACCTATGGCCCCCGGGTCTATCCTCATCATATTAATCTTCCAACACTTAGTTATTTCCTTTGCTTTTATTTTACTTTGCCTCTTTATCACAAAAATACCAAAAATATTATCCTATCATATCTATCAGATCTCACTCTCGTAAGTGGCCATGTAGGGATTGACAACCCCTTATCGCATTGGTTGCGAGGATTTATTTGTTTTGTGTAGGTGCGAGGGACTCGTGCGTAGCCTCCTACTGGATTGATACCTTGGTTCTCAAAAACTGAGGGAAATACTTACGCTACTTTGCTGCATCACCCTTTCCTCTTCAAGGGAAAACCAACGCAGTGCTCAAGAGGTAGCAAGAAGGATTTCTGGCGCCGTTGCCGGGGAGGTCTACGCAAAAGTCAACATACCAAGTACCCATCACAATCCCTTATCTCCCGCATTACATTATTTGCCATTTGCCTCTCGTTTTCCTCTCCCCACTTCACCCTTGCCGTTTTATTCGCCCTCTCTTTTCCGTGTGCCTTCTTTTTGCTTGCATCTTCGCTTGCTAAAAGTTTATGGATCCTCACCCCTAGCTAATCTCTTTAAGAGATCCAATTATGATGAACCAATTGCTAGTGAGTTTTGTGCACTAGATTATCTTTATGAAGTTTTGCTTCAAATTTGTGAATCTGAAAATTGTGATGAAGTACTTTATGAAGAGATTCACAATAGATCCTTGAATAAAAAGCATGATTGCAATGATTTTACTATAAATTCTCTTGCTGTCAATTGTGCTAATAATATGCAAAACCCTAAGCTTGGGGATGTTAGTTTTGCTATGTCTACTACTTTTTGCAACGATCATGATTGGGGTGATTCTTCTTATGATCTTGAAAATTTATTTAAGCCCCATGATGAATATGAGATTGATAATGGTGTTTGCAATAATATTGAAAGTGGGTTTGGAAGAGTGTCAACTTTAGATCCCACATATTCGGAGAATGTTCAATCTTTTGAAGTTTTTGATAAAAGTGGGTCCGGAGAGGTCATGACTTTAGTTAATGTTAATACCACTATTTTGGAAGAGTGTCAACTTTGCATGCATGTGGATCGTGCTGAAAATATTTATTGTGATAGTTATTTTGTTGAATTTTCTTATGATCCCACATGTAATTATTATGAGAGAGGAAAATATGGTTGTAGAAATTTTCATGATAATAAATTACCTCTCGTTATGTTGAGATTGCTATTATTTTTTTTCCGCTTCCTTGCATATGCTAGTTTTTGCTTGCTATGATAATTTGTTTGCCTATAAGATGCCTATGCATAGGAAGTATGTTAGACTTAGATGTGTTCGTCGCGTGTTTCATGATGCTCTCTTTGAGCTTCAATTCTTGTCTTTCATGTGAGCATCATTAAAATTATTATGCCTAGCTAGGGGCGTTAAACGATAGAGCTTGTTGGGAGGCAACCCAATTTTATTTTTAGTTTTTTTTTCTTTTTTGCTTCTGTTTAGGAATAAATGTTTGATCTAGCCTCTGGTTAGATGTGTTTTTATGTTTTAATTAGTGTTTGTGCCAAGTTAAACCTATAGGATCTTCTTGGATGATAGTTATTTGATCTTGCTGTAATTTCCAGAAACTTTCTGTTCACGAAAATAATTGTTAAAAATCACCAGAACGTGATAAAATACTGATTCCAATTTCTGCTGATCAATAAACAAGTTGTCTAGATTTCCCTATTTTGGCTGATTTTTTGGAGTTCCAGAAGTTTGCGTTAGTTACAGCTTACTACAGACTGTTCTGTTTTTGACAGATTCTGTTTTTCGTGTGTTGTTTGCTTATTTTGATGAATCTATGGCTAGTAAAATAGTTTATAAACCATAGAGAAGTTGGAATACAGTAGGTTTAACACCAATATAAATAAAGAATGAGTTCATTACAGTACCTTGAAGTGATCTTTTGTTTTCTTTCGCTAACGGAGCTCACGAGACTTTCTGTTGAGTTTTGTGCTGTGAAGTTTTCAAGTTTTGGGTAAAAGATTAGATGGATTATGGAACAAGAAGTGGCAAGAGCCTAAGCTTGGGGATTCCCATGGCACCCCCAAGATAATCTAAGGACACCAAAAAGCCAAAGCTTGGGGATGCCCCGGAAGGCATCCCCTCTTTCGTCTACTTCCATCGGTAACTTTACTTGGAGCTATATTTTTATTCACCACATGATGTGTGTTTTGCTTGAAGCGTCTTGTATGATTTGAGTCTTTGCTTTTTAGTTTACCACAATCATCCTAGCTGTACACACCATTTGAGAGAGCCACACATGATTTGGAATTTGTTAGAATACTCTATGTGCTTCGCATATATCTTTTGAGTTATATAGTTTTGCTCTAGTGCTTCACTTATATCTTTTAGAGCACGGTGGTGGATTTGTTTTATAGAAACTATTGATCTCTCATGCTTCACCTAGATTATTTTGAGAGTGTCTTATAGCATGGTAATTTGCTTAAATGATCCTAATATGCTAGGCATACAAGATTAATAAAAGAAAAATTCTTATGAGTGTGTTGAATACTAGGAGAAGTTTGATGCTTGATAATTGTTTTGAGATATAAAGATGGTGATATTAGAGTCATGCTAGTTGAGTAGTTGTGGATTTAAGGAATACTTGTGTTAAAGTTTGTGATTCCTGTAGCATGCACGTATGGTGAACCGTTATGTGATGAAGTCGGATCATAATTTATTTATTGATTGTCTTCCTTATGAGTGGCGGTCGGGGACGAGCGATGGTCTTTTCCTACCAATCTATCCCCCTAGGAGCATGCGCAATACTTTGCTTTGATAACTTGTAGATTTTTGCAATAAGTATATGAGTTCTTTATGACTAATGTTGAGTCCATGGATTATACACACTCTTCTTCCTTCCACCATTGCTAGCCTCTCTAATACCGCGAACTTTTCGCCGGTATCACACCCCCACCAAAAACCTTCCTCAAAACAGCCACCATACCTACCTATCATGGCATTTCCATAGCCATTCCAGATATATTGCCATGCAACTTACCACCGTTCCGTTTATTATGACACGCTCCATCATTGTCATATTGCTTTGCATGATCATGTAGTTGAAATCGTATTTGTGGCAAAGCCACCGTTCATAATTCTTTCATACATGTCAATCTTGATTCATTGCATATCCCGATACACCGCCGGAGGCATTCGTATAGAGTCATATTTTGTTCTAAGTATCGAGTTGTAATTGTTGAGTTGTAAGAAAATAAAAGTGTGATGATCATCATTTTTAGAGCATTGTCCCAAGTGAGGAAAGGATGATGGAGACTATGATTCCCCCACAAGTCGGGATGAGACTCCGGACGAAAAATAATAATAATAAAAAAAGAGGCCATAAAAAAGAGGAAAAGGCCCAAATAAAAAAAATGAGAGAAAAAGAGAGAAGGGACAATGTTACTATCCTTTTACCACACTTGTACTTCAAAGTAGCACCATGATCTTCATGATAGAGAGTCTCTCATTTTGTCACGTTCATATACTAGTGGGAATTTTTCATTATAGAACTTGGCTTGTATATTCCAATGATGGGCTTCCTCAAAATGCCCTAGGTCTTTGTGAGCAAGCGAGTTGGACGCACACCCACTTAGTTTCTTTTGTTGAGCTTTCATATACTTATAGCTCTAGTGCATCCGTTGCATGGCAATCCCTACTCACTCACATTGATATCTATTGATGGGCATCTCCATAGCCCGTTGATACGCCTAGTTGATGTGAGACTATCTTCTCCCTTTTTGTCTTCTCCACAACCACCATTCTATTCCACATATAGTGCTATGTCCATGGCTCACGCTCATGTATTGCGTGAAGATTGAAAAAGTTTGAGAACGTCAAAATTATGAAACAATTGCTTGGCTTGTCGTCGGGGTTGTGCATGATTTAAATACTTTGTGTGGTGAAGATAGAGCATAGCCAGACTATATGATTTTGTAGGGATAACTTTCTTTGGCCATGTTATTTTGAGAAGACATAATTGCTTAGTTAGTATGCTTGAAGTATTATTGTTTTTATGTCAATATGAACTTTTGTCTTGAATCTTTCGGATCTGAATATTCATACCACAATTAAGAAGAATTACATTGAAATTATGCCAAGTAGCACTCCGCATCAAAAATTCTGTTTTTATCATTTACCTACTCGAGGACGAGCAGGAATTAAGCTTGGGGATGCTTGATACGTCTCCAACGTATCTATAATTTTTGATTGCTCCATGCTATATTATCTACTGTTTTGGACATTATTGGGCTTTATTATTCACTTTTATATTACTTTTGGGACTAACCTATTAACCGGAGGCCCAGCCCAGAATTGCTGTTTTTTGCCTATTTCAGAGTTTCGCAGAAATAGAATATCAAACGGAGTCCAAACGGAATGAAACCTTCGGGAACGTGATTTTTAGAACGAACAAGATCCAGGAGACTTGGACCCTACGTCAAGAAATAAAGGAGGAGGCCACGACGTAGGGGGGCGCGCCTACCCCCCAGGGCGCGCCCTCCACCCTCGTGGGCCCCCTGTTGCTCCACCGACGTACTCCTTCCTCCTATATATACCTACGTACCCCCAAATGATCGGATACGGAGCCAAAAACCTAATTCCACCGCTGCAACCTTCTGTACCCACGAGATCCCATCTTGGGGCCTGTTCCGGAGCTCCGCCGGAGGGGGCATCGATCACGGAGGGCTTCTACATCAACACCATAGCCCCTCCGATGAAGTGTGAGTAGTTTACCTCTGACCTTCGGGTCCATAGTTATTAGCTAGATGGCTTCTTCTCTCTTTTTGGATCTCAATCCAATGTTCTCCCCCTCTCTTGTGGAGATCTATTCGATGTAATCTTCTTTTGCGGTGTGTTTGTTGAGACCGATGATTGTGGGTTTATGATCAAGTTTATCTATGAACAATATTTGAATCTTCTTTGAATTCTTTTATGTATGATTGGTTATCTTTGCAAGTCTCTTCGAATTATCAGTTTGGTTTGGCCTACTAGATTGATCTTTCTTGCAATGGGAGAAGTGCTTAGCTTTGGGTTCAATCTTGCGGTGTCCTTTCCCAGTGACAGTAGGGGCAGCAAGGCACGTATTGTATTGTTGCCATCGAGGATAACAAGATGGGGTTTTTATCATATTGCATGAATTTATTCCTCTACATCATGTCATCTTGCTTAAGGTGTTACTCTGTTTTTATGAACTTAGTACTCTAGATGCATGCTGGATAGCGGTCGATGAGTGGAGTAATAGTAGTAGATGCAGGCAGGAGTCGATCTACTTGTCTCGGACGTGATGCCTATATACATGATCATACCTAGATATTCTCATAACTATGCTCAATTCTGTCAATTGCTCAACAATAATTTGTTCACCCACCGTAAAATACTTATGCTCTCGAGAGAAGCCACTAGTGAAACCTATGGCCCCCGGGTCTATCTTCATCATATTAATCTTCCAACACTTAGTTATTTCCTTTGCTTTTTTACTTTGCTTTTATTTTACTTTGCATCTTTATCACAAAAATACCAATAATATTGTCCTATCATATCTATCAGATCTCACTCTCGTAAGTGGCCGTGTAGGGATTGACAACCCCTTATCGCGTTGGTTGCGAGGATTTATTTGTTTTGTGTAGGTGCGAGGGACTCGCGCATAGCCTCCTACTGGATTGATACCTTGGTTCTCAAAAACCGAAGGAAATACTTACGCTACTTTGCTGCATCACCCTTTCCTCTTCAAGGGAAAACCAACGCAGTGCTCAAGAGGTAGCAACCCTCCATGCGCAGCCGGTGTTCATCTTCACCTTGAACTCTGTAGGGATGGCAGGGAAGTGCTTTGTGAAGTCCAGAGGCAATGGCATACTCTCTAGTTTTGAAGCAAGGATAAAATTGCAGAAGTGGTTTGGTCCTGACTCCTGATGGAAGTGGCCATAGTTCCTCCGCTTGGGGCTTGGGTGATCCTGCACAGCCACTTCGACCAATGGAGGCACAACCTCCTTGCCCTTCTCCAATGGTGGCATCACCTTCTTGCCCTTGTCCATCTGCATTATGAACAACACGCATATCAATGGCCATCATTCATTCATAGCGGCCTAACGCTCCTATATCAACGCACCCCCACTAACCCAGCACCGCACTCAAACCCTCTCTTTTTCACCACCCCTCCTCTTCCACCTCTCCTCGGCATGAACTCCAACTCCAATCCCAACCCTTTCCATTGGGGCATTGGATGGAAGACATTCTTCCTTGGGTGCTCGCTCAGTGACTACAAGAAGTTTGAGCACACCATGGAAGTCGATGCTGTGATGAAGAAGGCTACACCGGACGAGCTGAAGACACTGGTTCCGTACCCAGCCAAGGGCGCGATGTCAGTGGACATCCTGCGCTGGGCCATGAATCAGGCAGACTCCGGCGACGCTCGACAGCGAGCAAGATGGGCCAAGTACAGTCAGTACAAGGCGCCTCAAGACCAGCGTGCCACAACATACTAGAGTAGTACGTTCGGGTCACCGGAGTCCGACAACGACAAGGTGCATATAGTGGCCAGGGCGCCGGTGGCAGGCGATCGTGCAAGACCCATCGTTCTTGACGAAGACGGTGAGGATGAAGCCGACGAGGAAGAAAAGAAGATGACTACGCCCCCGCCCCCCTCCCCCCGCTCGACGCGACTCCAGGGTCACCGCGGCTAGACAATCCAATCCCCGCCCCCGATGTAATTGAAAAATAACCTATGAGCCCTAGTAGCCGTAGATGCAAAATCGATTGATGTCAATCCTCCCCCCATGTGTTTAGTCCACTCCCCAACTCTTCAATCCTGTGCTCTAATCGAATCTAGCCCGAGTCGAAAGCAGTGAATGTACAGAGAGGACAAATTCTTACCGCCATGGCCGATGCACTCCGGTGGAGGTCTGCAGTCGCTGCGGTGGTTGCCGCCGCCGTCTTGGATCGATTCGCAGTAGAGCTCAGGTGATCGTCGCCGTCGCCGCCGCCGGTGTAAGTGGGGAAGAGGGGAGAGAGCGGTGAGGAAGGGAGGTGAGGGTAGTTTACGACGACGCGTCTGAAAACAACGCGACATCTCGAGACTGCACCCACGCGTGCAACCGCCCACGCCCACGAGCCCAGGGTTGCACCGCGCGGGTCTGGCTCCACAAAAACAGCCGAATTAAGCATTCCTCTGGATGCAAGCCCAGAAATGCTTTAATATTCGTGCTATGCAGGCTCAATAGTGAGTGCGGGTAACCAAACGTTTTTTTTTTTCGCGGCTAAGAAGGTACATGCAGCCTATCAAACCTGTCTGAGGCCTAGTGGGAAGCCGCTGCTTTTCCTCCCTCGGGAAAAGCAAAAAAAGGAAAAAAAGGAAAAGCAAAAAGCTGTCCCTGACGACTGAGCCCGAGCGGCAATCCTCGCCTACAAAAGTACTGGAAACCAGCCGCTCCTCTCTAACCCCACCTCTCATCTCACAAGCTAGCTAGTTGCTGTAGCTGCCATGGCCAGGGATCTCGCCTTCGTCCTCCTCGTCCTTGCCGCGCTAGCCGCCTTCTCGTCGGCGACCAAGCTGACCGTCCACAACCTCTGCCCGCACCCGGTCTGGCCGCTCGTCACCCCCAATGCCGGCCTTCCCTCCATCTCCGACAACACCGCGCGCCTCGACACCAACGCGATTCTCTCCCTCACCTTCCCGTCCACCTTCTGGGCCGGCCGCGTCGCGGCTCGCACCGGCTGCGACGACGGCACGTCGCCGCCGCGCGGTTGCTTTACGGGCGACGCGCCGCCGTCCACCGTCGCCCAGATCACGGTCCACGACAGCGGGAACCTGGACCTCGCCGCGTACAGCGTCAGCCTTGTAGACGGGTTCAACGTGCCGATGGTGTTGAGCCCGCAGGCCATCGGCGGCGGGCAGTGCCCGGCGCTCGGCTGCGCTGTGGACCTCAACTGCGACTGCTCTCCGGACAACCGCGCCGCCGAAGGCACCGCGTGCCGCGGGTCCGCGGGGTACTTCAAGAACCGTTGCCCGCTCACCAGGACGACGCCGACCGACGTGGAGCCCGTGCCGCAGAGCTGCCGCGCGCCCGGGGAGCTCAAGATCATCCTCTGCCAGTCGTCCATGCTCCAGTGCGGCGCCGCGGCGGCGGAGGGCGCCGACATGGTCATCCGCACGGTCGTCGCCGACAACTAGAGCCCGGAGCTCCGTGTCGTCCTTCTCGCTTTGCCGTACTTCTACGCCATTCACGATCCGTGCGTACGTTTTACAAATGTTGCAGTTAAATGTTTGTATTGAGATCTTAGGTTTCGTCATCTGTAATTCTGGCGGTGTAGCTGGTACTGAGCTAAGCCATCCGAGTGCAAGGAAAATAATGCGAGTGATTTTCTTCTTGTAATGTTGCATTCTTTTCTCTATGATTGCTAAACTTCCATTCCATGAAATTTCCGTAAATGGTAGTCACTCAAAATAGAACATCACTTAGCTTAAAAATGGTAAACCTGGGTTGCATTGATAGTATTCAATTTGACATGATAACATGGATATTTCGATTTATTTAACAAATTATAATAGTTGGTCGCATGTTTTTCCTACTGAAAACAGGGTTGATTTTGTACAACAATATGCTAGCGGTAGAAAATGAAGCGGAGTCGAAGAAAGAAGCCTCGACATTGGAGAATAGTTTCAGTAACGGCCGGCGGTCCGGCTGGAAAAACCGGGAGCCGGTACCTTGCCCGGTGTTTTTAAGGTGTATAGGTCTTTGGTGAAAAAAAATCAAGAAAATATTTTTAAAATGATGTAAAAACTCAAACAACTAACCTTGAGGCAAGGCATGCTATAGGCCATTAACCAACTGGGCTTAGAACGCTTTGTGATTTATTATTGGTTTACGTTCGATATAATGTGCATTCATTTGATTTTAGGTCAAAATTTTGACTTAAATCTTTTGATATATTTTTTCACAAATGTGCCAATGCATAGGTGATCTGACCAATCAAAACATGAACAGACAAGCTCACAAGTTTGGTTGCTGGTTTGCTTTTTTTTTTTTAACTTTGTATAGAGGAGCCCTGAAATGGGATATTATTGGAGACTGGGGTTAGAGGTTTAGGTTTGGGGTGATAAGGGTCACTGGAACGGAGGGGTTGTAGGCAATGTTTTACTCCCTCCGTCCCATAATATAAAAGTGTTTTTGACACTACACTAGTGTAAAAAATGCTTTTATATTATAAAACGGAGGGAGTATTTATCAACCACTGGACATGACTACGTGGATAGGTCGATGCTGCTGAAAGTGTCAGATTGAGGAGGTTACAGTGATGATTTAAGAAAGAAGACGGACATGAAAGAAAAGAAGGATGAAGATCCAAAGACTCGACAAAATCCCTAATTCAGTTGTCCAAAGCATTAATAGAAAAAACTTGTCTTAGCACACAAATCTAGAAAATCCATGGGAGACAAAACAAAATGGCAATATTGACTGCACTAAACGAGGCTTGACAGTGGGTGAGAATATATAGCTTTATTGGCTTTTGAGAAGCATAATATACCTTGCTTCGTTTGCGTACAAATTAAAGTGCCTAGCTCACGCCAAAGATGCATTGGTGCGCTTTCGATCGCACAAGCCGAATGATTTCATATGCCAAAGCGAGATCGGACGAATCAAAAGTCATCGTGGGCGCCTAAAGTAACACATCACCTTCAACAATGGGGATAGGGAGTAAAATCCACATGGCCATCACATTTAATTAGCGAAAAACTACCACTTTACGATTATGGTATTTTGTACCGCGTCAAAAAATAAAAGTGACAAAAAGACACAAATGGTAGATGCTAAGCACTTGGCTGACGTCACTATGAGCAACTCCAATGCGCCGACCCATTTTGTCCGTGCACATCCGTTTGGATCGCCGCAGACAAAAAAATCGGCCGAACGCGTTGACCGAAACAGACACGAAACGGACGTGCGCGATGCGTGCCTATTCCTCCCCTGGCCGGCTAGTCAGTGTCACATTGGCCCTCTTCTTCCACCCATATCAACAGCAAACCCTCACCCGCCCCCGCCCCATCGTCGCCGCCGCCCATTTTCGATGCCTCTACCAGCAGCCGGTGCCGACACACCTCCCCCCAACGCAGCCACCTCCCATGTCGCCACCACCACTGCCTCGCCGCCGGGGCACCGAAGCTTCCCACCCCTCCCCCTCGGACGCCACCGCGAGCAGGAAGCCGCCTTCCCGCCCCAGCCAACTCCTTCGTCTAACACCGACCGCTGTCCTGACGCCGGCACGCTCGTCGGACGCCACCAGGCCAGCCACCTGGTCCAAGGGAGGCGCGTGTCTCTTCATCGGCCAGCTTCTTCGTTGACGCCCGTAAGCTATTCGACAGTTTGCCAAGGTACAAAATGAACTCCGCCGACGAGTTCTTTTTCCACAATTTCCTGTGCGACTCCGATGATTCCTCGTCCGGTGATGAGGAGGAGATCTTGTCCGCCGTGTTGGTCCATGACCACCTTAATAGACAGCGGTCGTTGTTCCGGATCTCGATCCCGGGGCACCTTCTAGGGTTCAACCAATATATGTATGCTTTTTTCAAATGTATTTGAGACAATTTAATTATTTTTTGGCTTGTAAAACTATGCTAAATTTATTTGGTTGTGAATCTATGCAATTTTTGTTTGCCTGTGAAACTATGCAAAATGTGTACATATTTGTTAAAAAACAGCCAGCATGCCACACCGGCAAATATGGTCGACGCGTAGGGCGCACTGCCGACCAAAAGCATAAACAAGACGGATGCCGAGCGAGCGGCCGACCCAAACGGAAAAAACGGACAAAATCACCATCTATTTGGGTCGACGCGTTGGAGTTGCTCTAATTGGCCTGACCCACTCGCTAGGCTGAGGCGGCAGAAATAAAAAGTCATGTAGGCATAAAAACTGTCACGCATTCTTCTTCCTCCTCCCTCATTTTCTCACATCTGAATTTGAGCACCTCGGCGGTGGTTCAATTTTTTCTGCCCGTCCCCCGCGTCCCTGTCTGAGGCGACTTGGGGGAACCCTAGCTCCCTCCGCCGCCGCTCCCCTCCTCCCTGCCCCCCCTCGCCGCCACCGAGGGACACTGTCGGGCAAAGCCCGGGCAGTGCCGGCGGCGTCGGGGCCTCTTCCTGGCGCGTCCCTCTCTTTCCCTTGGCGGCGGCACGAGTTCTCCCGGCGGCGGCTTGGCGGCGTGGCACAACGAAGATCTGGCGATGGTTCGGTCCTAGGGTGCACTACTAGGGAAAACCTTATACACAGAACATTAGCAGTAGCGCGGGTTAAAAACGCACGATATTGCTAATTAGCAGTAGCGCGGTGGTGTAAACGGCGCTACAGATACAGTAATAGCAGTAGCGCGCCCGAGTACAAAAGCGCTACTACTAAAATTCCCACGGCCTAGCCGATAGGCTGCACATAGTAGTAGCATCTTCGTCGAACCGCGCTACCGCTATTTGCTTTGTAGCAGCGCGTTTATGCTGAGAGGCGCTACTGCTAAAGTAAATAAAATTAAATGGAAAGCAAATAGAAAAGTAAATTAAAATGAAAGAAATACAAAAAGGTGAAAGGAAAAAAATGTAAAGAAAAATAAATGAAAAAGGGAAAAAAGAGAATGGTATAGCAGTAGCGCGTATATGGGAACGCGCTGTAGCTATGTTAGCAGTAGCGCACTTCCTGGAACGCGCTACTGCTACTTCTGACTTAACCACTCGATTCGTTCTTCCCAACGGCCACTTCCCCCAAATCGCAACTTCTCCGTTGTCGCCGCCGCCGTCGCCCGTTGGCCGCCGCGCGCTCTCCCGTTGCTCTCCCACCTCAACGCCGCCCCCGACCCCGGATTCGACGCCGCCCCCGAGCCCGACCTCGACGCCGCCCCCGACCCCGACCTCAAGGCCGCCCTCCGCCGCGCGCCCGAGCCCCGACCCCGACCTCGACGCCGCCTGCCCCTCCCTCGCCGCAGTCACCGTAAGACTCTGCCTCTCCTCTCCCCTACCCTCCTCTCTCTCTCTGCTAGGGCAATTTATATATGTATTGATGCTGTGTTGATGTTCATATGAACCCTAGGTGTTCCATATGAACCCTAGATTTGTTTAGGGCAGTAGGCATTTTTTAGCATTTAGGAAAAATGATTAGCAATTTTTTTAGGAAATTAGCTAGGGCAAATTTTTATGAAAATGCCTAAACAGTAATTTCATTTGCATATTGTTGTTATATGATATATGTCATTGATGAAATGAAGCCGAGTGGCTTTGTTGTTTCCAGGAAATGAAGCCGAGTGGCCTATGTTTTGCCGGAATGTTGATTCATTTCCGTTCCGGCAAATTTCAGGTTCTCGATTTGTCCACTTTTAGCAAAAGTCATGCCAAAATTTTCCGTGAATTTCGGCATGACTTGTGCTACAAACTAGGACATATCGAGTGCCCGGGATTTGCCGCACCGGGAAGGAGTCAACGTTCCTGCAAAGCATAGGACTTTTTTATGTCATTATTCATTTTATTAGGTATAGAATTAATTGACTAGATTTAATCGTAAGAACTTGTTGAACATGTCACATTTGTTGTTATTTTTTTAGTTAAAGCATTTTTTCCCGCATCGACGTCGACGATGCCTATCCCGCATCCTCGTCGTCGAGTCGGCGGAGGACACCTGCGTCACCAAATGGGCCATGTCCGAGACTGGGCTCCACCGGGGTGGTACTGGGAGGCGCTACCTACCGGGGGGCGCAGGTTGGTGAGGAGCCAGCCTGTCGTTGACCCGAACCTTCTTTGGTGGCGGTCGCGTGGGCCAGTGATGGTCCAGAGGATCGAGGACCCCGCGGAGGTGGTGCGTCACCGTGTGAGTGAGGAGGACGTGCACGTCCGTCGCTACTTGTTTGCGTTGGAGCACAGGTTCTCCAATACCTGGCAGGTTCTCCAGGGATCTCACTGGAGCTATGATCCTGTGATGGTTCCTTCTCTTTGGGTGTCCACGGCCCGTGCCGATACCCGTCGTGTGCTAGGGTTTTAGTTGTATTAGTGATGTTATATGTATGATACTATTCGGGATGTATTAGTGATAATATTCGACGATGTACGGACGCATCAGATGATTTACTTTTGTTTATTGAATGCATGCTAATTTGAATACTTATTTATTTTAAGATTTGGTTTTGCTTATTGAATTCTCATGTCAATATGAGTCCTATAAGATATTTTGAGTATCCTGGAGTTGTCTTCGATCGATTTTCAATTAATGTTTCAACTATGAACATAGGAAATGTCTGACAACGAAAAGGATTTCGGTATTTGCAAATACTGCGAAGACGAGCGCGGCCTGTTCGACGGAATCTTCCTAGATGCTGATAGGCGCTTCAGCATCAAGTTGGACGTGAACTTCGAAGTGGATACAGTAAGTCACAACGACAAGTCTTTTTTCGTAATTAAGCATGACATCTGCTTCATTTGCTTCAACTTATAATTTTTTTTACTATTCTACTAGCGTATCCCCTGCCATGCAAGAGTTTTTGTCTTGGATAAGATAGGTTTCAGTCGTACTATGAAGGTAAAGTAAGTTTACTTGAAGACCGAGCATGGTTATATTTTCCACGCAAAATTATACAACACAGACGACCACCTATTTTGGATGCAAAACTTGGCGAGCACTATGCAAGACTTATGCATTTGAGCCTGATATGGTTATCACCTTTGATATTCGTCCGGAAGATGATATTGAAGGTAATACCGACATCTGGGTCGATGTTCAGACGCCTCCAGTTATACCATTATGTGAGTTTCTCAACCATATTTATGTCTTTGATATTGTTTATTCAAAAATAGTTGACAACTAATTTCTATTGTCAACTTATTTCGGTTCAAGCAAACATGTCCAGCGCTTGGTAGACAGGACCTACTACTGTCCCGGGGCTGAACTAAACTGCGAGGAGCTAAGTCATTATGTTTCATGGCTTGAGGATCTTGATACTGTCAAGACAAATTTTCTTCCTGCATTTAGAAATGTTAGTACTGAAAACGTGCGACCAATAGTGTTCGGAATGAACTACGGTCACATCTATCTAGGAAAGATGGTAAGATTTTTATTATTTGTCCTCAGTGCATCTTTTGCATACATTATTTTTTAAGCTAAACTTCATTGCTAAGTATGTTACTATACGATGTTCTTCAACAGGGACTCCCGATGAATGTTGTGCCTCATGGGATCGAGACTAATGGTACCATGAGTATTGTTAGCTTACGGCCAAGATATCCTACAATGCACTTTAGTGCATTCAGGATTTCTAAGAGCGAGGAGGTCTTAATAGTGAAAGACTGGACCAAATTTGTGATGGAGGAGCGCAGAGAAGTACTAGGGGGCAGCAATAAGAAGCGCAACCCACGATTAGGAGACAGGTTCATCTGCATGCTCCAACTTGATGAAGGAGGAGAGCTACACATGTTTTATGTTATTTTACCTGAGAGAGAGCAGCAGGAGTGATTAGCTAGCTAGAAATGAGTTTGAAGATGATGATGTGCTACACTGTGAGTATGATGATTAAATAGCTAGTGTTGGTGGTAATGACTATGATGATTAAATAAATACTGTTGGTGGTGATTAGCTAGCTAGAATGAGTTTGAAGATGATGATGTGCTACACTATGACTATGGTGATTAAATAAATACTGTTGGTGGTAATGACTATGATGATGATTAAATAGCTTGTGCTGGCGGATTAGATTCAAGTGGAGGCAACATGTGGTGCAGATCGAAAGTACTACTAGTCCAAACTAGATCAAGTTTGGATTAGTAGTATACTTTTGACATGCACCACATATTGCCTCCACTTGAACCTAATCCACCTTCATTTGACACACTGTTATGGGCATAATGATATAAACCTCATAATTGGTATTGTACCAAAATTTGTATAACGGCGTATAAATACACTAAAAATGAAAAAAGAGTACTAGTAGCAATGGATACAAAACACGCTACAACTAGCTAGATTAGCAGCAGCGCGGGACAGAACAAGCGCTGCCGCTATGTGTCTTAGCAGTAGCTCTTGTCTCACGCGCTACTGCTAAGTAATAGCTGTAGCGCCTTATTGGTAGCGCGGCTGCCCGCGCTACTAGTGGGCTTTAAACCCGCGCTACTACTAGGGTTTTCCCTAGTAGTGGTGGGGTGGAGGGCTGGTCACCGTCTAGTGGTGCAGCCTCCGCGGCGGCTGCGGCCTGGGGCCCTTAACCCCGATCCGATCTGGATCTGGTGGTGCTCCGGTCTGGGCCATGGCGGCTGGCGAGGCGCGGTGTTCGTCGGGGCGTGCCAGCCTCTAGGCACCGTGGGTGTGGCGGCGGCGGCGCGTGCCAGGCGTGGTGACGCTGGTGGTGGTGGTGCAAGGCGTAGAGCGTTAGGGAGAGGCGGTGCGCGGTCGCGAGGCGGTGGTCTTCTTCGAGCTCTGAGGTGGGAGCGGGAGGGCGCGACACGCGACCTTGGCAGATGCAGACCTCGGCCAGGCGTGGTGGTGTCGGGAGCGGCGGTCGGGGCGCGTGGTGTGGTTCCTGTTGTCGCCTGCGAGGCTTGAGGAAGGCAGCTCCTTTGCGGTGTTGGGGGCGTTTCAGCCTGGTTCGGTGTTGGCTCCATGCCATTGGTCGGAGCACGTGCTCGCACACGGAAGTACCATGGTGGGCGTGTGCGGTCGCGTGGGCGACTCGGCGCACCGGTTTCTCCCCTGTGTGGTCTTGGGTTGCAGCAGTGACATGGAGTGCCAGCCCTCGACCATGGTGGAGGCGATGAGGATGGTTGGGTGTTGGCGTGGATGGATTTCGCGACCGTTCAGGTGCTGGTTGGTGGTCGGGCTGCTCTCGGCCTTGCGAATTCAATGTTCCACGGTGATCTGGACATGATGGCGAGGTGTTGCGAAAGCGGCGGTGTGACCCTGACAGTGGCCTAATCTGTTGATGGGGGTGGGCGATGTGCGACAGCTTCGATGAAAATCCTGCTCGTCTTCTAGGAGCTGGCGGCGACGGCACCTGCGCGGGTGTTGTTTTCTTCCTTGGAGCGGTCGCCGAGGTGTGTCGGCATCTCCCCTCCTTGATCGGATTGTGGTCTCCGTGCAAAAGCCATGTCCGTTGCTGGACCGGCGATGGCAGCGGTGTGGCGTCGTTACTCTGTTGAGAGCATCGCAAGTGGAGACATGGTTGGGTTTCTGTCGGCGGTTCTCCGGTGCTTGCCGCTGCCCAAGTTGATCTTCGTGGGCACTATGTACTCAGCTACCGGTGATTCCAAGATGATGGCTTTCCTGGGAGTTCGAGTCCCGCTATCCACTCGCCGTCTCCTCTTAGGCATTAAGGCTGGGTAATGCGTTGGCAAGGGTTTTTCGGGTGGAGTTGTTGCTTTTTGAGTTGATCGACTTTTGTAGTGACGTGGCTAGATGATTAGCTTAGGGAAGGCCCTTTTTCGTTGTGTTTGTATTGTCGTGGTGGAGTGTGGAGTTTCAACTACACTTCTTGTTCGCAGCAAGTCGTAGTCTCTTGTAATTGATTTATGCCTTCTATAAAAATATGGTACACCTAGACATACTTTCGAAAAAAATCTGAGCACCCAACCCCTCGAGCTTGTCCATGAACACCACGTCTTCACCCAGGAACTCCGCCGCAGCACCTTGAACCGCATGTCGGGGCACCGGGCCGGCGCGTACCGGGTCACAACCAACACCCACGGCCGACCCATGGGTGGCACCTGCGAGGGGAATTCCTGGTACGCGGCGAGCCACGCGGACCAGCGCGCGACGTAGTCCAGGATGGTGCGGCCTAGCTAGTCGGGCGAGCCGGTGAGCTGCCGGGGCGGTGGGAGGCCGCTGTCCTTGTCGCAGCGTTGGCGTCTGCGGGTGGTGGTAGCAAAGTGGATTGGCTTGCTAAAAATGACGCGGAGGTTTGGGAGGGTGGGGATGGAGTTGGTCCGGCAGAGGCTGAGTAATAACGTCTTGGGGACCAAGAGAACGAACAGGAGGGGGTGGTGGTGCTTCCCATTGTCGGGCAGCTGTCTCCGCCGCCGAGCTTGCGGGCGTCCTAATCAAGCTCCTGCTTGGGCCGGTGGCACGCGGCCAAGGGCGGCCACGGCCGGGTAGCTCCTCCTTCTCAGCTTCCCAGGCTTAGCCGCTTCCCGTGCTTACAAATTGGCACCCATGAGCCGTGAAAGAAGAGTATGGCCGTTACTTGTTGTAACGCCAGTACCGCGCGAGTTCTTCGACACCATGATAACCAAAGCAAGAGTAGAGGAAGGAGAAGGCAACATCGTGGGTGCCGAAAACAGGCGTAGTGTGCGGCCCTCCATGGGTTGATGAGAGGGCGTGTGCGTCCAGGATCCAGCGGCTAGCGTGGCGTGAGTCGGAAGCGCGAACGGCCGGCCGACTATCCATTCTGTTGTAATATTAGGGCAGGCCTAAGGCCCATCTAACAATTTTTGAAAATCTCTTAGGGCCCATGTGGGTTTAGTTGGCTGGTGTAGTGGAAAGTCTAGTCCCATCCCGAAAGTTGGAGAGGAGTTGGACCTCCTTATAAAGGTTTCTCTTCCACATAGTATTGGAGCTTGAAAATATAAGAGGCCCTCGCGCACTCCTCCGTCGTCTGCCGCGCCATGCCACGCCTCGACTGCTTGCCTTTGGAGGGTATAACTCGTTTATCTTTCCAAGGAATTGTGGGAGGCGCTCAAATCTTAATTCGGGGCCACCGATGCTAGGAGCGAGATGTTTACTTGGGAAGGATCGTGCAGCTGAAGAACGAGCAACATGTCCACGCCATCAAGAAGAACCTCGTTAGTGAAAGAAATACGCCCTAGCCTAGTGAGCCTCTACTTGACTAGCTCGTTGATCAAAGATGGTTAAGGTTTTCTAACCATGTACATGAGTTGTCATTTGATGACGGGATCACATCATTAGGAGAATGATGTGATGGGCATGACCCATTCATTTGCTTAGCATGTTGATCGTTCAGTTTTATTGCTATTCCTTTCTTCATGTCAAATACATATTCCTTCGACTATGAGATTATGCAACTCCCGGATACCGGAGGAATGCCTTGTGTGCTATCAACACTACACCACGACACTCAAAGCAGTGTCAAACAATTTGTCGGCATAGGTCACCTAAGGCGACACATTTAGTGCCGGGAAAGATCTTCGTCGACAGAAAGGAGCTGTCGCCTATAGTGCTGCCGGGAAAGGTATTCGCCGACAGATAAATCTACGCCGACAGACAATATGACGACATTTGTGAGAGCTTTGCCCACAGACATTTCTACTCCGATAGACAGCGCTACGCCGACAGTTCATCTGACATTATGCCACGCCGACTGATTGTGCATCGTCGATAGATATGCCGACACTTTATCTGACAGTGGGCTAGTGATACGTCTCCAACGTATCTATAATTTTTGGTTGTTCTATGCTATATTATATTCTGTTTTGGACATTATTGGGCTTTATTATACACTTTTATATTATTTTTGGGACTAACCTATTAACCGGAGGCCCAGCCCAGAATTGCTGTTTTTTTGCCTATTTCAGAGTTTCGCAGAAAAAGAATATGAAATGGAGTCCAAACGGAATGAAACCTTCAGGAGCGTGATTTTCGGAACAAACATGATCCAGAGGACTTGGACCCTACGTCAAGACATCAACCAGGAAGGCACGAGGTAGGGGGCGCACCTACCCCCCAGACGCGCCCTCCACCCTCGTGGGCCCCACATTGCTCCACCGCCGTACTTCTTCCTCCTATATATACCTATGTACCCCCAAACTACAAGATACGGAGCCAAAACCTAATTCCACCACCGCAACCTTCTGTACCCGTGAGATCCCATCTTGGGGCCTTTTCCGGAGCTCCGCCGGAGGGGGCATCAATCACGAAGGGCTTCTACATCAACTCCATAGCCTCTCCGATGATGTGTGAGTAGTTTACCTTAGACCTTCGGGTCCATAGTTATTAGCTAGATGGCTCCTTCTCTCTTTTTGGATCACAATACAATGTTCTCCCCCTCTCTTGTGGAGATCTATTCGATGTAATCTTCTGTTGCGGTGTGTTTGTTGAGACCGATGAATTGTGGGTTTATGATCAAGTTTATCTATGAACAATATTTGAATCTTCTCTGAATTCTTTTATGTATGATTGGTTATCTTTGCAAGTCTCTTCGAATTATCAGTTTGGTTTGGCCTACTAGATTGATCTTTCTTGCAATGGGAGAAGTGCTTAGCTTTGGGCTCAATCTTGCGGTGTCCTTTCCCAGTGACAGTAGGGGCAGCAAGGCATGTATTGTATTGTTGCCATCGAGGATAACAAGATGGGATTTATATCATATTGCATGAGTTTATCCCTCTACATCATGTCATCTTACTTAAAGCGTTACTCTGTTCTTATGAACTTAATACTCTAGATGCATGCTGGATAGCGGTTGATGTGTGGAGTAATAGTAGTAGATGCAGGCAGGAGTCGGTCTACTTATCTCGGACATGATGCCTATATACATGATCATACCTAGATATTCTCATAACTATGCTCAATTCTGTCAATTGCTCAATAGTAAATTGTTTACCCACCGTAATACTTATGCTCTTGAGAGAAGCCACTAGTGAAACCTATGGTCCCCGGGTCTATTTTCCATCATATTAATCTTCCAACACTTAGCTATTTTTATTGCCTTTTATTTTACTTTGCATCTTTATCATAAAAATACCAAAAATATTATCTTACCATATCTATCAGATCTCACTTTTGTAAGTGACCGTGAAGGGATTGACAACCCCTTTATTGCGTTGGTTGTGAGGATTTTATTTGTTTGTGTAGGTGCGAGGGACTTGTGCGTGGCCTCCTATTGGATTGATACCTTGGTTCTCAAAAACTGAGGGAAATACTTACGCTACTTTACAGCATCACCCTTTCCTCTTGAAGGGAAAACCAATGCAGTGCTCAAGAGGTAGCAAGAAGGATTTCTGGCGCCGTTGCCGGGGAGGCTTACGCAAAGTCAAGTCAAGATTTGGACTCCCGACAACGAGCCATTTCTGGCGCCGTTGCCGGGGAGTGTACAAAAGTCAACATACCAAGTACCCATCACAAACCCTTATCTCCCGCATTACATTATTTGCCATTTGCCTCTCGTTTTCCTCTCCCCCACTTCACCCTTGCCGTTTTATTTGCCCTCCCTTTTCCATTCGCCTCTTTTTCGCTCGCTTCTTGTTTGCTCGTGTGTTGGATCGCTTGCTTGTCACGATGGCTCAAGATAATACCAGATTGTGTGACTTTACCAATACCAATAACAATGATTTCCTTAGCACTCCGATTGCTCCTCTTACCGATACTGGATCTTGTGAAATTAATGCTGCTTTGTTGAATCTTGTCATGAAAGATCAATTCGCCGGCCTTCCTACTGAAGATGCCGCTACCCATCTAAATAGCTTCATTGATTTGTGTGATATGCGAAAGAAGAAATATGTGGACAATGATATTGTTAAATTGAAGCTATTTCCTTTTTCGCTTAGAGATCGTGCTAAAGCTTGGTTTCCGTCTTTGCCTAAAAATAGTATTGATTCTTGGATTAGTGCAAAGATGCTTTTATCTCTAAGTATTTTCCTCCCGCTAAGATCATCTCTCTTAGAAACGATATCATGAATTTTAAGCAACTTGATCATGAACATGTTGCACAAGCTTGGGAGAGGATGAAATTAATGATACGTAATTGCCCTACACATGGTTTGAATTTGTGGATGATTATACAAATTTTTTATGCCGGATTGAATTTTGCTTCTAGAAATATCTTAGATTCGGCCGCGGGAGGCACTTTTATGGAAATCACTTTAGGAGAAGCTACTAAACTCCTAGATAATATTATGGTTAATTATTCTCAATGGCACACTGAAAGATCTACTAATAAGAAAGTGCATGCGATAGAAGAAATTAATGTTTTGAGTGGAAAGATGGATGAACTTATGAAATTATTTGCTAATAAAAGTGTTTCTTCTGATCCTAATGATATGCCTTTGTCTACTTTGATTGAGAATAATAATGAATTTATGGATGTGAATTTTGTTGGTAGGAATAATTTTGGTAACAACGCGTATAGAGGAAACTTTAATCCTAGGCCGTATCCTAGTAATTCCTCTAATAATTATGGTAATTCCTACAACAATTCTTATGGAAATTTTAATAAGAAGCCCTCTGAATTTGAGACTAGTGTTAAGGAGTTTACAAATTCGCAAAAGAATTTCAATGCTTTGCTTGAAGAAAAATTGCTTAAAGTTGATGAATTGGCTAGGAACGTTGATAGAATTTCTCTTGATGTTGATTCCTTGAAACTTAGATCTATTCCACCTAAGCATGATATCAATGAGTCTCTCAAAGCCATGAGAATTTCCATTGATGAGTGCAAAGAAAGAACCGCTAGGATGCGTGCTAAGAAAGATTGCTTTGTGAAAGCGTGTTCTTCTAATTTCTATGAAAATAAAGATGAAGATCTAAAAGTTATTGATGTGTCCCCTATTAAATCTTTGTTTTGCAATGTGAATCTTGATAATGATGGAACTGAATATGATCCCCTTTACCTAGAAGGTGTTCCAAAAATTCGGAGTTTTTAGACATTGATGCAAAAATTGGTAAAAGTGGGATTGAAGAGATCAAAACTCTAGATATTAATGAACCCACTATTTTGGATTTCAAGGAATTTAATTATGATAGTTTCTCTTTGATAGGTTGTATTTCCTTGTTGCAATCCGTGCTAAATTCTCCACATGCTTATAGTCAAAATAAAGCCTTTACCAAACATATCGTTGATGCTTTGATGCAATCTTATGAAGAAAAACTTGAGTTGGAAATTTCTATCCCTAGAAAACTTTATCATGAGTGGGAATTGTTGGGGATCGTTGCAGAATTTTAAAATTTTCTACGCATCACCAAGATCCATCTATGGAGTTTACTAGCAACGAGAAGGAAGTAGTGCATCTACATACCCTTGTAGATCGCGAGTGGAAGCGTTCAAGTGAACGGGGTTGATGGAGTCGTACTCGTCTTGATCCAAATCACCGATGACCGAGCGCCGAACGGACGGCACCTCCGCGTTCAACACACGTACGGAGCAGCGACGTATCCTCCTTCTTGATCCAGCAAGGGGGAAGGAGAGGTTGATGGAGATCCAGCAGCACGACGGCGTGGTTGTGGAAGTAGCGGGGATCCCAGCAGGGCTTCGCCAAGCGCAAGCGGGAGGGAGAGGTGTCACGGGAGGGAGAGGGAGGCGCCAGGGGCTGTGGTGCGGCTGCCCTCCCTCCCCCCCACTATTTATAGGGGCCCTGGGGGGCGCCGGCCCCCTGGAGATCCCATCTGAGGGGGGGGGCGGCCAAGGGGGTGGCTTGCCCCCCAAGCCAAGTGGGGCGCCCCCCACCCCCAGGGTTTCCAACCCTAGGCGCAGGGGAGGCCCATGGGGGGCGCACCAGCCCACAAGTGGCTGGTTCCCCTCCCCACTTCAGCCCATGGGGCCCTCCGGGATAGGTGGCCCCACCCGATGGACCCCCGGGACCCTTCCGGTGGTCCCGGTACAATACCGATAACCCCCGAAACTTTCCCGGCGGCCGAAACTGGACTTCCTATATATAATTCTTCACCTCCGGACCATTCCGGAACTCCTCGTGACATCCGGGATCTCATCCGGGACTCCGAACAACTTTCGGGTTTCCGCATACTAATATCTCTACAACCCTAGCGTCACCGAACCTTAAGTGTGTAGACCCTATGGGTTCGGGAGACATGCAGACATGACCGAGACGACTCTCCGATCAATAACCAACAACGGGATCTGGATACCCATGTTGGCTCCCACATGTTCCATGATGATCTCATCGGATGAACCATGATGTCAAGGATTCAATCAATCCCGTACACAATTATAGCATGAACAATAGACAATTATCATGAACAAGGAAATATAATAATAACCATTTTATTATTGCCTCTAGGGCATATTTCCAACAATCTCCCACTTGCACTAGAGTCAATAATCTAGTTACATTGTGATGAATCGAATACCCATAGAGTTCTGGTGTTGATCATGTTTTGCTCTAGGGAGAGGTTTAGTCAACGGATCTGCTACATTCAGGTCCGTATGTACTTTACAAATATCTATGTCTCCATTCTGAACACTTTCACGAATGGAGTTGAAGCGACGCTTGATATGCCTGGTCTTCCTGTGAACCCTGGGCTCCTTGGCAAGGGCAATAGCTCCAGTGTTGTCACAGAAGAGAGTCATCGGTCCCGACGCATTGGGAATCACCCCTAGGTCAGTAATGAACTCCTTCATCCAGATTGCTTCTTGCGCTGCCTCTGAGGCCGCCATGTACTCCGCTTCACATGTAGATCCCGCCACGACGCTTTGCTTGCAACTGCACCAGCTTACTGCCCCTCCATTCAAAATATACACGTATCCGGTTTGTGACTTCGAGTCATCCAGATCTGTGTCGAAGCTAGCGTCGACGTAACCCTTTACGACGAGCTCTTCGTCACCTCCATATACGAGAAACATATCCTTAGTCCTCTTCAGGTACTTCAGGATATTCTTGACCGTTGTCTAGTGTTCCATGCCGGGATTACTTTGGTACCTTCCTACCAAACTTACGGCAAGGTTTACATCAGGTCTGGTACACAGCATGGCATACATAATAGACCCTATGGCCGAGGCATAGGGGATGACACTCATCTTTTCTCTATCTTCTGCCGTGGTCGGGCATTGAGCAGTGCTCAATTGCACACCTTGCAATACAGGCAAGAACCCCTTCTTGGACTGATCCATATTGAACTTCTTCAATATCTTGTCAAGGTACGTACTATGTGAAAGACCAATGAGGCGCCTTGATCTATCTCTATAGATCTTGATGCCTAATATATAAGCAGCTTCTCCACGATCCTTCATTGAAAAACACTTATTCAAATAGGCCTTTATACTTTCCAAGAATTCTTTATCATTTCCCATCAATAGTATGTCATCCACATATAATAAGAGAAATGCTACAGAGCTCCCACTCACTTTCTTGTAAACACAGGCTTCTCCATAAGTCTGTGTAAATCCAAACGCTTTGATCATCTCATCAAATTGAATGTTCCAACTCCGAGATGCTTGCACCAGCCCATAGATGGAGCGCTGGAGCTTGCATACCTTGTTAGCATTCTTAGGATTGACAAAACCTTCCGGCTGCATCATATACAATTCTTCCTTAAGAAAGCCGTTAAGGAATGCCGTTTTGACGTCCATTTGCCATATCTCATAATCATAGAATGCGGCAATCGCTAACATGATTCGGACGGACTTCAGCTTCGCTACGGGTGAGAATGTCTCATCGTAGTCAACCCCTTGAACTTGTCGATAACCCTTAGCGACAAGTCGAGCCTTATAGATGGTCACGTTACCATCCGCGTCTGTCTTCTTCTTAAAGATCCATTTATTTTCTATGGCTCGCCGATCATCGGGCAAGTCAGTCAAAGTCCATACTTCGTTTTCATACATGGATCCTATCTCAGATTGCATGGCTTCTAGCCATTTGTTGGAATCCGGGCCCGCCATCGCTTCTTCATAGTTCGAAGGTTCACCGTTGTCTAACAACATGATTTCCATGACAGGGTTGCCGTACCACTCTGGTGCGGAACGTGTCCTTGTGGACCTACGAAGTTCAGCAGTAACTTGATCTGAAGCTTCATGATCATCATCATTAACTTCCTCCCCAGTCGGTGCAGGCACCACAGGAACATCTTCCCGCGCTGCGCTACTTTCCGGTTCGGAAGGGGTGACTATCACCTCATCAAGTTCCACTTTCCTCCCACTCACTTCTTTCGAGAGAAACTCTTTCTCCAGAAAGGACCCGTTCTTGGCAACAAAGATCTTGCCTTCGGATCTGAGGTAGAAGGTATACCCAATGGTTTCCTTAGGGTATCCTATGAAGACGCATTTTTCCGACTTGGGTTCGAGCTTTTCAGGTTGAAGTTTCTTGACATAAGCATCGCATTCCCAAACTTTTAGAAACGACAGCTTAGGTTTCTTCCCAAACCATAATTCATACGGTGCCGTCTCAACGGATTTCAACGGAGCCCTATGTAAAGTGAATGCGGCAGTCTCTAAAGCATAGCCCCAATATGAGAGCGGTAGATCGGTAAGAGACATCATAGATCGCACCATATCCAATAGAGTGCGATTACGATGTTCGGACACACCATTTCGCTGAGGTGTTCCAGGCGGCGTGAGTTGTGAAACTATTCCACATTTCCTTAAGTGTGTACCAAATTCGTGACTTAAATATTCTCCCCCACGATCTGATCGTAAGAACTTTATCTTTCGGTCACGTTGATTCTCCACCTCATTCTGAAATTCCTTGAACTTTTCAAAGGTCTCAGACTTGTGTTTCATTAGGTAGACATACCCATATCTACTTAAGTCATCAGTGAGAGTGAGAACATAACGATAGCCACCGCGAGCCTCAACACTCATTGGACCACACACATCGGTATGTATGATTTCCAATAAGTTGGTTGCTCGCTCCATTGTTCCAGAGAACGGAGTCTTGGTCATCATACCCATGAGGCATGGTTCGCACGTGTCAAATGATTCGTAATCAAGAGACTCCAAAAGTCCATCTGCATGGAGCTTCTTCATGCGTTTGACACCAATGTGACCAAGGCGGCAGTGCCACAAGTATGTGGGACTATCGTTATCAACTTTACATCTTTTGGTATTCACACTATGAATATGTGTAACATCACGTTCGAGATTCATTAAGAATAAACCATTGACCAGCGGGGCATGACCATAAAACATATCTCTCATATAAATAGAACAACCATTATTCTCAGATTTAAATGAGTAGCCATCTCGCATTAAACGAGATCTAGATACAATGTTCATGCTCAAAGCTGGCACTAAATAACAATTATTGAGGTTTAAAACTAATCCCGTAGGTAAATGCAGAGGTAGCGTGCCGACGGCGATCACATCGACCTTGGAACCGTTCCCGACGTGCATCGTCACCTCGTCCTTCGCCAGTCTCCGCTTATTCCGCAGCTCCTGTTTTGAGTTACAAATATGAGAAACCACACCGGTATCAAATACCCAGGAGCTACTACGAGTACTGGTAAGGTACACATCAATTACATGTATATCACATATACCTTTGGTGTTGCCGGCCTTCTTGTCCGCTAAGTATTTGGGGCAGTTCCGCTTCCAGTGACCACTTCCCTTGCAATAAAAGCACTCAGTCTCAGGCTTGGGTCCATTCTTTGACTTCTTCCCGGCAACTGGCTTACCGGGCGCGGCAACTCCCTTGCCGTCTTTCTTGAAGTTCTTCTTACCCTTGCCTTTCTTCAACTTAGTGGTTTTATTCACCATCAACACTTGATGTTCCTTTTTGATCTCTACCTCCGATGATTTCAGCATTGAATATACCTCAGGAATGGTCTTTTCCATCCCCTGCATATTGAAGTTCATCACAAAGCTCTTGTAGCTTGGTGGAAGCGACTGAAGGATTCTGTCAATGACCGCGTCATCCGGGAGATTGACTCCCAGCTGAGAAAAGCGGTTACGTAACCCAGACATTTTGAGTATGTGCTCACTGACAGAACTATTTTCCTCCATTTTACAACTGAAGAACTTGTCGGAGACTTCATATCTCTCGACCCGGGCATGAGCTTGGAAAACCATTTTCAGCTCTTCGAACATCTCATATGCTCCATGTTTCTCAAAACGCTTTTGGAGCCCCGGTTCTAAGCTGTAAAGCATGCCGCACTGAACGAGGGAGTAATCATCAGCACGTGATTGCCAAGCGTTCATAACGTCTTGGTTCTCTGGGATGGGTGCTTCACCTAGCGGTGCTTCTAGGACATAATCTTTCTTGGCAGCTATGAGGATGATCCCCAGGTTCCGGACCCAGTCCGTATAGTTGCTGCCATCATCTTTCAGCTTGGTTTTCTCTAGGAACGCGTTGAAGTTGAGGGCAACGTGGGCCATTTGATCTACAAGACATATTGTAAAGATTTTAGACTAAGTTCATGATAATTAAGTTCATCTAATCAAATTATTCAATGAACTCCCACTCAGATAGACATCCCTCTAGTCATCTAAGTGAAACATGATCCGAGTCAACTAGGCCGTGTCCGATCATCACGTGAGACGGACTAGTCAAGATCGGTGAACATCTTCATGTTGATCGTATCTTCTATACGACTCATGCTCGACCTTTCGGTCTTCTATGTTCCGAGGCCATGTCTGTACATGCTAGGCTCGTCAAGTCAACCTAAGTGTATTGCGTGTGTTCCGAGGCCATGTCTGTACATGCTAGGCTCGTCAACACCCGTTGTATGCGAACGTTAGAATCTATCACACCCGATCATCACGTGGTGCTTCGAAACAACGAACCTTCGCAACGGTGCACAGTTAGGGGGAACACTTTCTTGAAATTGTTATAAGGGATCATCTTACTTACTACCGTCGTACTAAGCAAATAAGATGTAAAACATGATAAACATCACATGCAATCAAATAGTGACATGATATGGCCAATATCATTTTGCTCCTTTGATCTCCATCTTCGGGGCGCCATGATCATCTTCGTCACTGGCATGACACCATGATCTCCATCATCATGATCTCCATCATCGTGTCTTCATGAAGTTGTCACGCCAACGATTACTTCTACTTCTATGGCTAACGCGTTTAGCAATAAAGTAAAGTAATTTACATGGCGTTATTCAATGACACGCAGGTCATACAAAAAATAAAGACAACTCCTATGGCTCCTGCCGGTTGTCATACTCATCGACATGCAAGTCATGATTCCTATTACAAGAACGTGATCAATCTCATACATCACATATATCATTCATCGCATCTTCTGGCCATATCACATCACAAGGCACATGCTGCAAAAACAAGTTAGACGTCCTCTAATTGTTGTTGCAAGTTTTTACGTGGCTTCTATAGGTTTCTAGCAAGAACGTTTCTTACCTACGTAAAACCACAACATGATATGCCAATTTCTATTTACCCTTCATAAGGACCCTTTTCATCGAATCCGTTCCGACTAAAGTGGGAGAGACAGACACCCGCTAGCCACCTTATGCAACTAGTGCATGTCAGTCGGTGGAACCTGTCTCACGTAAGCGTACGTGTAAGGTCGGTCCGGGCCGCTTCATCCCACAATACTGCCGAAACAAGATAAGACTAGTAGTGGCAAGAAAAATTGACAACATCTATTCCCACAACTGCTTTGTGTTCTACTCGTGCATAGTAACTACGCATAGGCCTGACTCATGATGCCACTGTTGGGGATCGTTGCAGAATTTTAAAATTTTCTATGCATCACCAAGATCCATCTATGGAGTTTACTAGCAATGAGAAGGAAGGAGTGCATCTACATACCCTTGTAGATCGCGAGCAGAAGCGTTCAAGTGAACGGGGTTGATGGAGTCGTACTCGTCGTGATCCAAATCACCGATGACCGAGCGCCGAACGGACGGCACCTCCGCGTTCAACACACGTACGGAGCAGCGACGTCTCCTCCTTCTTGATCCAGCAAGGGGGAAGGAGAGGTTGATGGAGATCCAGCAGCACGACGGCGTGGTGGTGGAAGTAGCGGGGATCCAGGGCTTCGCCAAGCGCAAGCCGGAGGGAGAGGTGTCACGGGAGGGAGAGGGAGGCGCCAGGGGCTGTGGTGCTGCTGCGCTCCCTCCCCCCCACTATTTATAGGGGCCCTGGGGGGCGCCGGCCCCCTGGAGATCCTATCCGATGGGGGGGGCGGCGGCCAAGGGGGTGGCTTGCCCCCCAAGCCAAGTGGGGCGCCCCCCACCCCTAGGGTTTCCATGGGGGGCGCACCAGCCCACCAGTGGCTGGTTCCCCTCCCCACTTCAGCCCATGGGGCCCTTCTGGATAGGTGGCCCCACCCGGTGGACCCCCGGGACCCTTCCGGTGGTCCCGGTACAATACCGATAACCCCCGAAACTTTCCAGGCGGCCGAAACTGGACTTCCTATATATAATTCTTCACCTCCGGACCATTCCGGAACTCCTCATTACGTCCGGGATCTCATCCGGGACTCCGAACAAATTTTGGGTTTCCGCATACTAATATCTCTACAACCCTAGCGTCACCGAACCTTAAGTGTGTAGACCCTACGGGTTCGGGAGACATGCAGACATGACCGAGACGGCTCTCCGGTCAATAACCAACAGCGGGATCTGGATACCCATGTTGGCTCCCACATGTTCCACGATGATCTCATCGGATGAACCACGATGTCGAGGATTCAATCAATCCCGTATACAATTCCCTTTGTCAATCGGTACGTTACTTGCCCGAGATTCGATCGTCGGTATCCCAATACCTTGTTCAATCTCGTTACCGGCAAGTCACTTTACTCGCACCGTAATGCATGATCCCGTGGCTAACTCCTTAGTCACATTGAGCTCATTATGATGATGCATTACCGAGTGGGCCCAGACATACCTCTCCGTCATACAGAGTGACAAATGCCAGTCTCGATCCGTGCCAACTCAACAGACACTTTCGGAGATACCCGTAGTGCACCTTTATAGTCACCCAGTTACGTTGTGACGTTTGGTACACCCAAAGCACTCCTACGATATCCGGGAGTTGCACGATCTCATGGTCTAAGGAAATGATACTTGACATTGGAAAAGCTCTAGCAAACGAACTACATGATCTTTTGTGCTATGCTTAGGATTGGGTCTTGTCCATCACATCATTCTCCTAATGATGTGATCCCGTTATCAATGACATCCAATGTCCATAGTCAGGAAACCATGACTATCTATTGATCAACGAGCTAGTCAACTAGAGACTCATTAGGGACATGTTGTGGTCTATGTGTTCACACATGTATTACGATTTCCGGATAACACAATTATAGCATGAATAATAGACAATTATCATGAACAAGGAAATATAATAATAACCATTTTATTATTGCCTCTAGGGCATATTTCCAACAGGAACCTACTATTAAAATTAAAATTAAAGATCATGAATGCTATGCTTTGTGTGATTTGGGTGCTAGTGCTTCCACGATTCCAAAGACTTTGTGTGATTTGCTAGGTTTCCGTGAATTTGCTGATTGTTCTTTAAACTTGCACCTTGCGGATTCCACCATTAAGAAACCTATGGGAAGAATTAATGATGTTCTTATTGTTTCAAATAGGAATTATGTGCCCGTAGATTTTATTGTTCTTGATATAGATTGCAATCCTTCATGTCCTATTATTCTTGGTAGACCTTTCCTTAGAACGATTGGTGCAATTATTGATATGAAGGAAGGGAATGTTAGATTCCAATTTCCTTTAAGGAAAGGCATGGAACACTTCCCTAGAAATAAATTAAAATTACCTTATGAATCTATTATGAGAGCCACTTATGGATTGCCTACCAAAGATGGCAATACCTAGATCTATCCTTGCTATTATGCCTAGCTAGGGGCGTTAAACGATAGCGCTTGTTGGGAGGCAACCTAATTTTATTTTGAGTTTTTTGATTTTTGCTTCTGTTTAGGAAAAAATCTTTGATCTAGCCTCTGGTTAGATTTGTTTTTATGTTTTAAATAGTGTTTGTGCCAAGTTTAACCTATAGGATATTCTTGGATGATAGTTATTTGATCTTGCTGAAAATTCCAGAAACTTTCTGTTCACGAAAATAATTGTTACAAATCACCAGAACGTGATAAAATATTGATTCCAATTGCTGCTGATCAATAAAAAAATTGTACAGGTCTTCCTATTTTGGCTGAATTTTTGGAGTTCCAGAAGTTTGCGTTAGTTACAGATTACTACAGACTGTTCTGTTTTTGACAGATTTTGTTTTTGTGTGTTGTTTTCTTATTTTGATGAATCTATGGCTAATAAAATAGTTTATAAACCATAGATAAGTTGGAATACAGTAGGTTTAACACCAATATAAATAAAGAATGAGTTCATTACAGTACCTTGAAGTGGTGTTTTGTTTTCTTTCGCTAACGGAGCTCACGAGATTTTCTGTTATGTTTTGTGTGGTGAAGTTTTCAAGTTTTGAGTAAAAGATTTGATAGATTATGGAACAAGGAGTGGCAAAAGCCTAAGCTTGGGGATGCCCCGGAAGGCATCCCCTCTTTCGTTTACTTCCATCGGTAACTTACTTGGAGCTATATTTTTATTCACCACATGATATGTGTTTTGCTTGGAGCGTCTTGTATTATTTGAGTCTTTATTTGTTAGTTTTCCACAATCATCCATGTTGTACACACCTTTTGAGAGAGAGACACATGATTCGGAAATTGTTTGAATACTCTATGTGCTTCACTTATATCTTTTGAGTTATATAGTTTTTGCTCTAGTGCTTCACTTATATCTTTCAGAGCACGGTGGTGGATTTGTTTTATAGTAACTATTGTTCTCTCATGCTTCACTTAGATTATTTTGAGAGTCCTACAAAACAGCGTGGTAATTTGCTTTAATTATGATAGGCATTCAAGATTAGTATTTTTTTCTTCTTATGAGTGTGTTGAATACTATGAGAAGTTTGATACTTGATAATTGTTTTGAGATATGAAGATGGTGATATTAGAGTCATGCTAGTTGAGTAGTTTTGAATTTGAGAAATACTTGTGTTAAAGTTTGTGATTCCCGTAGCCTGCACGTATGGTGAACCGTTATGTGATGAAGTTGGAGCATGATTTATTTATTGATTGTCTTCCTAATGAGTGGCGGTCGGGGACGAGCGATGGTCTTTTCCTACCAATCTATCCCCCTAGGAGCATGCACGTAATACTTTGCTTCGATAACTTGTAGATTTTTGCAATAAGTATATGAGTTCTTTATGACTAATGTTGAGTCCATGGATTATACGCACTTTCTTCCTTCCACCATTGCTAGCCTCTCTAATACCACGCACTTTTCGCCGGTATCATACACCCACCATATACCTTCCTCAAAACAGCCACCATACCTACCTATCATGGCATTTCCTAGCCATTCCGAGATATATTGCCATGCAACTTACCACCGTTCAGTTTATTATGACACGCTCCATCATTGTCATATTGCTTTGCATGATCATGTAGTTGACATCGTATTTGTGGCAAAGCCACCGTTCATAATTCTTTCATACATGTCACTCTTGATTCATTGCATATCCCGGTATACCGCCGGAGGCATTTACATAGAGTCATATTTTGTTCTAAGTATTGAATTGTAATTGTTGAGTTGTAAGTAAATAAAAGTGTGATGATCATCATTTTTTAGAGCATTGTCCCAAGTGAGGAAAGGATGACGGAGACTATGATTCCCCCACAAGTCGGGATGAGACTCCGGACTAAAAAAAAGAAAGGCCATAAAAAAGAGAAAAAACCCAAAAAAATGAGAGAAAAAGAGAGAAGGGACAATGTTACTATCCTTTTACCACACTTGTACTTCAAAGTAGCACCATGATCTTCATGATAGAGAGTCTCTCATTTTGTCACGTTCATATACTAGTGGGAATTTTCCATTATAGAACTTGGCTTGTATATTCCAATGATGGGCGTCCTCAAAATGCCCTAGGTCTTCGTGAGCAAGCGAGTTGGATGCACACCCACTTAGTTTCTTTTGTTGAGCTTTCATATAATTATAGCTCTAGTGCATCCGTTGCATGGCAATCCCTACTCACTCACATTGATATCTATTAATGGGCATCTCCATAGCCCGTTGATATGCCTAGTTGGTGTGAGACTATCTTCTTCTTTTTTGTCTTCTCCACAACCACCATTCTATTCCACATATAGTGCTATGTCCATGGCTCACGCTCATGTATTGCGTGAAGATTGAAAAAGTTTGAGAACACCAAAAGTATGAAACAATTGCTTGGCTTGTCATCGGGGTTGTGCATGATTTAAATACTTTGTGTGGTGAAGATAGAGCATAGCCAGACTATGCCATTTTGTAGGGATAACTTTCCTTGGCCATGTTATTTAGAGAAAACATAATTGCCTAGTTAGTATGCTTGAAGTATTATTATTTTTATGTCAATATTAAACTTTTGTCTTGAATCTTTCGGATATAAATATTCATACCACAATTAAGAGAATTACATTGAAATTATGCCAAGTAGCATTCCACATCAAAAATTCTGTTTTTATCATTTACCTACTCGAGGACGAGCATCAATTAAGCTTGGGGATGCTTGATACGTGTCCAACGTATCTATAATTTTTGATTGTTCCATGCTATATTATATTCTGTTTTGAACATTATTGGGCTTTATTATACACTTTTATATTATTTTTGGGACTAACCTATTAATCGGAGGCCCAGCATTGCTGTTTTTTTGCCTATTTTAGAGTTTCGTAGAAAAAGAATATCAAATGGAGTCCAAATGGAATGAAACCTTCGGGAACGTGATTTTCTGAACGAACGTGATCGAGAGGACTTGGACCCTACGTCAAGACATCAACCAGGAAGGCACGAGGTAGGGGGGCACGCCCTCCACCCTCGTGGGCCCCATGTTGCTCCACCGACGTACTTCTTCCTCCTATATATACCTACGTACCCCCAAACTACCAGATACGGAGCCAAAAACCTAATTCCACCGCCGCAACCTTCTGTACCCGTGAGATCCCATCTTGGGGCCTTTTCCGGAGCTCCGCCGGAGGGGGCATCGATCACGGAGGGCTTCTACATCAACTCCATAGCCTCTCCGATGATGTGTGAGTAGTTTACCTCAGACCTTCGGGTCCATAGTTATTAGCTAGATGGTTTCTTCTCTCTTTTTGGATCTCAATACAATGTTCACCCCCTCTCTTGTGGAGATCTATTTGATGTAATTTTCTTTTGCGGTGTGTTTGTTGAGACCGATGAATTGTGGGTTTATGATCAAGTTTATCTATGAACAATATTTGAATCTTCTCTGAATTCTTTTATGTATGATTGGTTATCTTTGCAAGTCTCTTCGAATTATCAGTTTGGTTTGGCCTACTAGATTGATATTTCTTGCAATGGGAGAAGTGCTTAGCTTTGGGTTCAATCTTGCGGAGTCCTTTCCCAGTGACAGTAGGGGCAGCAAGGCACATATTGTATTGTTGCCATCGAGGATAACAAGATGGGGTTTATATCAGATTGCATGAGTTTATCCCTCTACATCATGTCATCTTACTTAAAGCGTTACTCTGTTCTTATGAACTTAATACTCTAGATGCATGCTGGATAGCGGTTGATGTGTGGAGTAATAGTAGTAGATGCAGGCAGGAGTCGGTCTACTTGTCTCGGACGTGATGCCTATATACATGATCATACTTAGATATTCTCATAACTATGCTCAATTCTGTCAATTGCTCAGCAGTAATTTGTTTACCCACCGTAATACTTATGCTCTCGAGAGAAGCCACTAGTGAAACCTATGGCCCCCGGGTCTATTTTCCATCATATTAATCTTCCAACACTTAGCTATTTTTATTGACTTTTATTTTACTTTGCATCTTTATCATAAAAATACCAAAAATATTATCTTATCATATCTATCAGATCTCACTTTCATAAGTGACCATAAAGGGATTGACAACCCCTTTATTGCGTTGGTTGCGAGGATTTTTATTTGTTTGTGTAGGTGCGAGGGACTTGTGCGTGGCCTCCTACTGGATTTATACCTTGGTTCTCAAAAACTGAGGGAAATACTTACGCTACTTTACTGCATCACCCTTTCCTCTTGAAGGGAAAACCAACGCAGTGCTCAAGAGGTAGCAGCTACACCAACAGATAATGCAACGTTAATACTTCTACCTACACAGTTACTGCGAGGGTCCATATTTTAGCACAAATGCAAATGCACGTTATATTAAAACATCATTAAATTCATAATATTCAATTCATGTTCCGTACCCAACAGATATACAAACAATTACACGCTTCTATTCATCACAATTACACTTTTCTATTCATCATAATACACCATTGATCAATTGACAATATACCATTCAACATATATAGTAGATTCATTAGTCTTCTTTACTCAAGTTAGCTATAATGGATTAAGGACATACATAAGTTGGCATTCAAGCTGTGGTGGTCTGTTACAAAATGGGATGGCCAAGTTGACCAATTGTTCAATCACTTGACTACTACAAAATATTATGAAAGAGCCCAAGTCTGATCACCAAGCCAACATGAACTTCCGTATGAACAAAATGTCTCAACCACGTTATGAACAAAGAAATCACCAGAACATCTTACATCAACTTGTGGCCTTGCTACGTTTTGCCATTTGTCCCTGCAAAAGAACTCATATGTTTGAGCAATCTTAGAAAATGAGAATTTTTCTTCAAATTTTTAAGTGGCCCTTGATTCCAGATATCTAAAAGTAGATGGGCTGCAAACAGGTTACACAAGATACCCTTATAATAACATCAACCAAAGTCAGGCTAGCACATATAGCATATCACATGGCTTTGCAAATTTATGCACTCACGATAAGCACTCAGATCTGTTCTAAGGCATCAAGAATATGGTTCTTATTGTAATTTTAGAGATTTGCATTTGAAGTTCCTCAATCGGCAAACAATCAGATATGCACTAGTAAATATGCATGTACCAGCAGCCGTATACGAGCAGTCATATATTACCTTGTTTGAACTTTGGTGAACCTGTAAGGGCCTCAGTTTAAGGCCGGGCGGATTCCTCCTTTCTAAAAAAATGTACCAGCAATCAGATGAAAACAAAGCCATTTCAAAGACCAGATGTCTACTATGAGTAATTGCTGGGATAAATGTATGAAAACTTAAAATGAAATCATGGCTACTATTTACTAGGTGCTCCCAGTTCATCTATAATCCATTTAATTACTACATGCTCCCAATTCATCTAGACAAAGTTCAAAGCACGTGCACATTTAAAACTTGGGACATGGTCAGCTATTGTAGTAGTGCTACAAAATTCCATACTGCAAATTGGAACCGAGCTCAAGACGCAATCATAAGAATATCTTCTACAAAATATCGAGACATCATATCTAATGTGCTATTACTATTGTAATTAAGGAGGGCATGAGTTTCTTCCTCAATAAAAGATGCAACTAGCATTATCTTTGTGTTCTATACCTAATGCAAGAACTTAATTATTTTCTTAGAAGTACAAGGAAAGGGAATCCAGAAATTAGATCAAACAAGAGTGAACATTACACCACTGATATTGTCATGTTCCACTATCAGGAACAAATTACATCAGATTGTAGATATGTTTCATTTATCACCGCAAATTTTCACATATGATGGGTATTGAAATAGTAGAAGACCTTTGTATAGGGAAAAAATATGTGCTAATAGCAGCAAATATATTTACACGTAGCTGCATCTGGATTTCAATTGCAATTTCGTTTCAAAAACTTCGCAAAACATGTGTGGACAGTGAATTCATCAAGGCTTGCACTTCCAATCCGTTCAGAAATAATTGAAGACATAAACTAGCAATTTGTGTTAATTTCTACGCCTTTATTCGTACTTCTAAAATTTATCATACGCGGTTGTGGAAGTAGTACTCTGAGCTTACTGGAATTATTACTCAAGCCTCAGTGCTTGTGGTCTCAGTTTTTACCTGCTCCCAGTTTCATCAATCTTCCGTCAAGTGTACTTGGCCATTTGTGCCTTCTCTGCCTTGTTCAGCGCCTCTCCTATTTCAGTGAGCAGAACCATGCTATCAATGAGCCCTGACAAGTACATAGAGGAAGACCAGATTGACTTATTGACATGCTAATGAATCCGTAATCAGCCTTTCTTGCTCAAGTACTACAGTTTTAGTCCCGATCAAGTATTGCATGTGCACAGAACTAACGACCGATGCAAAATTAACATGCCATTGGCCAATGACTTTAGATTTTTGGCAAAAAGCAAGAGTGATCAGCAGATTGAAAATATCCAATTCTACTGAACCTGGTTAGAACAAGAGGGCTATATTCAACTTAGTAGCTGAACTTCGGTACAAATAGGTATCTCTGACTAACTAATACAATCCCAGCCACTAGTCCAAGGATCTGAAATGACAATTGAAGAATTGAACATATAAAAAGATCACCTCGCGTCGTCAGTAGCAGCCCATCATTGTGGTCATAGGATGACTTAGCCCACTCTGTGCATCTCCAGGGGTATTTATCCGCACTGCAGAGGGAACAATACCAACTTGACCAACTGAACAAAACCAGTATGGAAGCAAAAACAAGCTCCTGTGCAAACATCCATGAGAAAATCACCTGCTGCCGTGAGGAGAGAATTCAGAAATGTCATGTGCAAAAAGGGCTCATCATTGAGATGTTCAAGTTGAGTCAAAATCGACAGTAGAAAACGAGGTCACGTATGCACATTAAAATGCAAACTTACGGGAAGATCTTTGGGAAAAGCGCACACACATTAATATTTCATATATTGATAGGTTGTTCTACTTTTCTTCTTGAGTAATGGGTGTGCATCACAGCCACTGGGCCTTCATAGGCTCGATATGTGGATAATACACATTTGGGTACAGAATACGTGGGTAGGATTTTGCGGCGGCGCGCAGGTCTGGGGCGGCGGCGCAATCGGGTTAGGTTTAGGGTGTGTGGGCGGCGAGCGAGAGAGAGGTGACATTGGGGATCGAATAGGTGTTGGTGAACGTAGTAATTTCAAAAAAATTCCTACGCACACGCAAGATCATGGTGATGCATAGCAACGAGAGGGGAGAGTGTTGTCCACGTACCCTCGTAGACCGAAAGCGGAAGCGTTATGACAACGCGGTTGATGTAGTCGTACGTCTTCACGATCCGACCGATCCAAGTACCGAACGTACGACAACTCCGAATTCAGCACACGTTCAACTCGATGACGTCCCTCGAACTCCGATCCAGCTGAGTGTTGAGGGAGAGTTTCGTCAGCACGACGGCGTGGTGACGATGATGATGTTTTACCGATGCAGGGCTTCGCCTAAGCACCGCTACGATATTATCGAGGTGTAATATGATGGAGGGGGGCACCGCACATGGCTAAGAGATCAATGATCAATTGTTGTGTCTGTGGGGTGCCCCCCTGCCCCCCTATATAAAGGAGCAAAGGGGGAGAGGTGCGGCCAGCCTTGGGGCGTGCCAGGAGGAGTCCTACTCCCACCGGGAGTAGGACTCGCCCCCTTTTCCTAGTTGGATTAGGACTTGGGAGGGGGGAAAGAGGAGAGGGAGAAGAAGGAAGGGGGGGCGCCCCCCCTTCTCCTTGTCCTATTCGGACTAGGGGGGAGGGGCGCGCGGCCCAGCCCTAGCCGCCTCTCCTCTCTTCCACCTAGGCCCACTAAGGCCCATTATGTTGCCGGGGGGTTCCGGTAACCTCCCGGTACTCCGGTAAAATCCCGATTTCACCCGGAACACTTCCGATATCCAAACATAGGCTTCCAATATATCAATCTTTACGTCTCGACCATTTTGAGACTCCTCGTTATGTCTGTGATCACATCTAGGACTGCGAACAACCTTCGGTACATCAAAACATATAAACTCATAATATAACTGTCATCGAAACGTTAAGCGTGCCGACCCTACGGGTTCGAGAACTATGTAGACATGGCCGAGACACGTCTCCGTTCAATAACCAATAGCGGAACCTGGATGCTCATATTGGCTCCCACATATTCTACGAAGATCTTTATCGGTCAAACCGCATAACAACATACGTTGTTCCCTTTGTCATCGGTATGTTACTTGCCCGAGATTCGATCGTCGGTATCTCAATACCTAGTTCAATCTCGTTACCGGCAAGTCTCTTTACTCGTTCCGTAATACATCATCCCGCAACAAACTCATTAGTTGCAATGCTTGCAAGGCTTAAGTGATGTGCATTACCGAGAGGGCCCAGAGATACCTCTCCGACAATCGGAGTGACAAATCCTAATCTCGAAATACGCCAACCCAACAAGTACCTTCGGAGACACCTGTAGAGCACCTTTATAATCACCCAGTTACGTTGTGACGTTTGGTAGCACACAAAGTGTTCCTCCGGTAAACGGGAGTTGCATAATCTCATAGTCATAGGAACATGTATAAGTCATGAAGAAAGCAATAGCAGAATACTAAACGATCGAGTGCTAAGCTAACGGAATGGGTCAAGTCAATCACATCATTCTCCCAATGACGTGACCCCGTTAATGAAATGACAACTCATGTCAATGGCTAGGAAACATAACCATCTTTGATCAACGAGCTAGTCAAGTAGAGGCATACTAGTGACACTATGTTTGTCTATGTATTCACACATGTATTATGTTTCCGGTTAATACAATTCTAGCATGAATAATAAACATTTATCATGATATAAGGAAATAAATAATAACTTTATTATTGCCTCTAGGGCATATTTCCTTCAGTCTCCCACTTGCACTAGAGTCAATAATCTAGTTCACATCGCCATGTGATTTAACACCAATAGTTCACATCACCATGTGATTAACACCCATAGTTCACATCGTTATGTGAACAACACTCAAAGGGTTTACTAGAGTCAATAATCTAGTTCACATCGCTATGTGATTCACACCCAAAGAGTACTAAGGTGTCATCATGTTTTCCTTGTGAGAGAAGTTTAGTCAACGGGTCTGCCACATTCAGATCCGTATGTATTTTGCAAATTTCTATGTCTACAATGCTCTGCATGGAGCTACTCTAGCTAATTGCTCCCACTTTCAATATGTATCTAGACCGAGACTTAGAGTCATCTAGATTAGTGTCAAAACTTTCATCGACATAACCCTTTACGACCAACCTTTTGTCACATCAATAATCGAGAAACATATCCTTATTCCACTAAGGATAATTTTGACCGCTGTCCAGTGATCTACTCCTAGATCACTATTGTACTCCCTTGCCAAACTCAGTGGTAGGGTATGCAATAGATCTGGTACACAGCATGGCATACTTTATAGAACCTATGGCTGAGGCATAGGGAATGACTTTCATTCTCTTTCTATCTTCCGCCGTGGTCGGGCTTTGAGTCTTACTCAATTTCACACCTTGTAACACATGCAAGAAACTCTTTCTTTGACTGTTCCATTTTGAACTACTTCAAAATCTTGTCAAGGTATGTACTCATTGAAAAAACTTATCAAGCGTCTTGATCTATCTCTATAGATCTTGATGCTCAATATGTAAGGAGCTTCACCGAGGTCCTTGTTTGAAAAACTCCTTTCAAACACTCCTTTATGCTTTGCAGAATAATTCTACATTATTTCCAATCAACAATATGTCACTATATGCTTATCAGAAATGCTGTAGTGCTCCCACTCACTTTCTTGTAAATACAGGCTTCACCGCAAGTCTGTATAAAACTATATGCTTTGATCAACTTATCAAAGCGTATATTCCAACTCCGAGATGCTTGCACCAGTCCATAGATGGATCGCTGGAGCTTGCATATTTTTTTAGCACTTTTAGGATTGACAAAACCTTCTGGTTGCATCATATACAACTCTTCTTTAATAAATCCATTAACGAATGCAGCTTTGTTTATCCATTTGCCAGATTTCATAAAATGTGGCAATTGCTAACATGATTCGGACAGACTTAAGCATAGATACGAGTGAGAAACTCTCATCGTAGTCAACACCTTGAACTTGTCGAAAACCTTTTGCGACAATTCTAGCTTTGTAGATAGTAACACTACTATCAGCGTCCGTCTTCCTCTTGAAGATCCATTTAATCTCAATGGCTCGCCGATCATTGGGCAAGTCAATCAAAGTCCATACTTTGTTCTCATACATGGATCCCATCTCAGATTTCATGGCCTCAAGCCATTTTGCGGAATCTGGGCTCATCATCGCTTCCTCATAATTCATAGGTTCGTCATGGTCAAGTAACATGACCTCCAGAACTGGATTACCGTACCACTCTGGTGCGGATTTCATTCTGGTTGACCTACGAGGTTCGGTAGTAACTTGATCTTGAAGTTACATGATCATCATCATTAGCTTCCTCACTAATTGGTGTAGGAGTCACAGGAACATATTTCTGTGATGAACTACTTTCCAGTAAGGGAGCAGGTACAGTTACCTCATCAAGTTCTACTTTCCAGCCACTCACTTCTTTCGAGAGAAACTCCTTCTCCAGAAAGATTTCGAATTTAGCAACAAAAGTCTTGCCTTCGGATCTTTGATAGAAGGTGTACCCAACAGTCTCCTTTGGGTATCCTATGAAGACACATTTCTCCGATTTCGGTTCGAGCTTATCAGGTTGAAGCTTTTCACATAAGCATCACAACCACAAACTTTAAGAAACGACAACTTTGGTTTCTTGCCAAACCACAGTTCATATTGTGTCGTCTCAACGGACTTAGACGGTGCCCTTTTTAACGTGGATGCAACTGTCTTTAATGCATAACCCCAAAACGATAGTGGTAAATCGGTAAGAGACATCATAGATTGCACCATATCTAATAAAGTACGGTTACGATGTTCGGACACACCATTACGCTGTGGTGTTCCAGGTGGCGTGAGCAGTGAAACTATTTCACATTGTTTTAACTGAAGACCAAACTCGTAACTCAAATACTCTTCTCCACGATCAGATCGTAGAAACTTTATTTTCTTGTTACGATGATTTTCCACTTCACTCTGAAATTATATGAACTTTTCAAATGTTTCAGACTTCTGTTTCATTAAGTAGATATACCCATATTTGCTCAAATCATCTGTGAAGGTCAGAAAATAATGATACCCGCTACGAGCCTCAATATTCATCGGACCACATACATCAGTATGTATGATTTCCAACAAATCTGTTGCTTGCTCCATTGTTCCGGAGAACGGCGTTTTAGTCATCTTGCCCAAGAGGCATGGTTCGCAAGCATCAAGTGATTCATAATCAAGTGATTCCAAAATCCCATCAGCATGGGGTTTCTTCATGCGATTTACACCAATATGACCTAAACGGCAGTGCCACAAATAAGTTGCACTATCATTATTAACTTTGCATCTTTTGGCTTCAATATTATGAATATGTGTATCACTACGATCGAGATCCAACAAACCATTTTCATTGGGTGTATGACCATAGAAGGTTTTATTCATGTAAATAGAACAACAATTATTCTCTAACTTAAATGAATAACTGTATTGCAATAAACATGATCAAATCATATTCATGCTCAACGCAAACACCAAATAACACTTATTTAGGTTCAACACTAATCCCGAAAGTGTAGGGAGCGTGCGATGATGATCATATCAATCTTGGAACCACTTCCAACACACATCGTCACTTCACCCTTAACTAGTCTCTGTTCATTCCGCAACTCCTGTTTCGAATTACTACTCTTAGTAACTGAACCGGTATCAAATACGGAGGGGTTGCTACGAACACTAATAAAATACACATCAATAATATGTATATCAAATATACCGTTGTTCACTTTGCCATCCTTCTTATCCGCCAAATACTTGGGGCAGTTCCGCTTCCAGTGACCAGTCCCTTTGGAGTAGAAGCACTTAGTCTCAGGCTTAGGACCATACTTGGGCTTCTTCACTTGAGTAGCAACTTGCTTGCCGTTCTTCTTGAAGTTCCCCTTCTTCCCTTTGCTGTTTTTCTTGAAACTAGTGGTCTCGTCAACCATCAACACTTGATGTTTTTCTTGATTTCTACCTTCGTCGATTTCAGCATCACGAAGAGCTCGGGAATTACTTCCGTCATCCCTTGCATACTATAGTTCATCACGAAGTTCTACTAACTTGGTGATGGTGACTAGAGAATTCTGTCAATCACTATTTTATCTGGAAGATTTACTCCCACTTGATTCAAGCGATTGTAGTACCCAGACAATCTGAGCACATGCTCACTGCTTGAGCTATTCTCCTGCATCTTTTAGCTATAGAACTTGTTGGAGACTTCATATCTCTCAACTCGGGTATTTGCTTGAAATATTAACTTCAACTCCTGGAACATCTCATATGGTCCATGACGTTCAAAACGTCTTTGAAGTCCCGATTCTAAGCCGTTAAGCATGGTGCACTAAACTATCAAGTAGTCATCATATTGAGCTAGCCAAACATTCATAACGTCTGCATCTGCTCCTGCAATAGGTCTGTCACCTAGCGGTGCATCAAGGAAATAATTCTTCTGTGCAGCAATGAGGATAATCCTCAGATCACGGATCCAATCCGCATCTTTGCTACTAACATCTTTCAACATAATTTTTCTCTAGGAACATATCAAAAATAAACACAGGGAAGCAACAACGTGAGCTATTGATCTACAACATAATTTGCAAAATACTATCAGGACTAAGTTCATGATAAATTTAAGTTCAATTAATCATATTACTTAAGAACTCCCACTTAGATAGACATCCCTCTAATCCTCTAAGTGATCACGTGATCCTTATCAACTAAACCATGTCCGATCATCACGTGAGATGGAGTAGTTTCAATGGTGAACATCACTATGTTGATCATATCCACTATATGATTCACGCTTGACCTTTCGGTCTCCATGTTCCGAGGCCATATCTGTTATATGCTAGACTCGTCAAGCTTAACCTGAGTATTCCGCGTGTGCAACTGTTTTGCACCCGTTGTATTTGAACGTAGAGCCTATCACACCCGATCATCACGTGGTGTCTCAGCACGAAGAACTTTCGCAACGGTGCATACTTAGGGAGAACACTTATACTTTGATAATTTAGTGAGGGATCATCTTATAATGCTACCGTCAATCAAAGCAAGATAAGATGCATAAAAGATAAACATCACATGCAATCAATATAAGTGATATGATATGGCCATCATCATCTTGTGCTTGTGATCTCCATCTCTGAAGCACCGTCATGATCACCATCGTCACCGGCGCGACACCTTGATCTCCATCGTAGCATCGTTGTCGTCTCGCCAATCTTATGCTTCTACGACTATCGCTACCGGTTAGTGATAAAGTAAAGCATTATAGGGCGATTGCATTGCATACAATAAAGCGAAAACCATATAGCTCCTGCCAGTTGCCGATAACTCGGTTACAAAACATGATCATCTCATACAATAAAATTTAACATCATGTCTTGACCATATCGCATCACAACATGCCCTGCAAAAACAAGTTTGACGTCCTCTACTTTGTTGTTGCAAGTTTGACGTGGCTGCTACGGGCTTAGCAAGAACCGTTCTCACCTACGCATCAAAACCACAACGATAGTTTGTCAAGTTGGTGCTGTTTTAACCTTCGCAAGGACCGGGTGTAGCCACACTCGGTTCAACTAAAGTTGGAGAAACTGACACCCGCCAGCCACCTCTGTGCAAAGCACGTCGGAAGAACCAGTCTCGCGTAAGCGTACGCGTAATGTCGGTCTGGGCCGCTTCATCCAACAATACTGCCGAACCAAAGTATGACATGCTGGTAAGCAGTATGACTTATATCGCCCACAACTCACTTGTGTTCTACTCGTGCATATAACATCAACGCATAAAACCAGGCTCGGATGCCACTGTTGGTGAACGTAGTAATTTCAAAAAATTTCCTACGCACACGCAAGATCATGGTGATGCATAGCAACAAGAGGGGAGAGTGTTGTCCACGTACCCTCGTAGACCGAAAGCGGAAGCGTTATGACAACGCGGTTGATGTAGTCGTACGTCTTCACGATCCGACCGATCCAAGTACCGAACGTACGGCACCTACGAGTTCAGCACACGTTCAGCTCGATGACGTCCCTTGAACTCCGATCCAGCCGAGTGTTGAGGGAGAGTTTCGTCAGCACGACGGCGTGGTGATGATGACGATGTTCTACCGATGCAGGGCTTCGCCTAAGCACCGCTACGATATTATCGAGGTGTAATATGGTGGAGGGGGGCACCGCACACGGCTAAGAGATCAATGATCAATTGTTGTGTCTGTGGGGTGCCCCCCTGCCCCCGTATATAAAGGAGCAAAGGGGGAGAGGTGCGGCCAGCCTTGGGGCGCGCCAGGAGGAGTCCTACTCCCACCGGGAGTCGGACTCCCCCCCTTTTCCTAGTTGGATTAGGACTTGGGAGGGGGGAAAGAGGAGAGGGAGAAGAAGGAAGTCCTATTCGGACTAGGGGGAGGGGCGCGCGGCCCAGCCCTAGCCGCCTCTCCTCTCTTCCACCTAGGCCCACTAAGGCCCATTATGTTGCCGGGGGGTTCCGGTGACCCCCGGTACTCCGGTAAAATCCCGATTTCACCTGGAACACTTCCGATATCCAAACATTGGCTTCCAATATATCAATCTTTATGTCTCGACCATTTCGAGACTCCTAGTCATGTCCGTGATCACATCTGGGACTCCGAACAACCTTCGGTACATCAAAACATATAAACTCATAATATAACTATCATCGAAACGTTAAGCGTGCGGACCCTACTGGTTTGAGAACTATGTAGACATGACCGAGACACGTCTCCGGTTAATAACCAATAGCGGAACCTGGATGCTCATATTGGCTCCCACATATTCTACGAAGATCTTTATCGGTCAAACCGCATAACGACATACGTTGTTCCCTTTGTCATCAGTATGTTACTTGCCCGAGATTCGATCGTCGGTATCTCAATACCTAGTTCAATCTCATTACCGACAAGTCTCTTTACTCGTTCCGTAATACATCATCCCGCAACAAATTCATTAGTTGCAATGCTTGCAAGGCTTAAGTGATGTGCATTACCGAGAGGGCCCAGAGATACCTCTCCGACAATCGGAGTGACAAATCCTAATCTCGAAATACGCCAACCCAACAAGTACCTTCGGAGACACCTGTAGAGCACCTTTATAATCACCCAGTTACGTTGTGACGTTTGGTAGCACACAAAGTGTTCCTCCGGTAAACGGGAGTTGCATAATCTCATAGTCATAGGAACATGTATAAGTCATGAAGAAAGCAATAGCAGAATACTAAACGATCGAGTGCTAAGCTAACGGAATGGGTCAAGTCAATCACATCATTCTCCCAATGACGTGACCCCGTTAATCAAATGACAACTCATGTCAATGGCTAGGAAACATAACCATCTTTGATCAACGAGCTAGTCAAGTAGAGGCATACTAGTGACACTATGTTTGTCTATGTATTCACACATGTATTATGTTCTCGGTTAATACAATTCTAGCATGAATAATAAACATTTATCATGATATAATGAAATACATAATAACTTTATTATTGCCTCTAAGGCATATTTCCTTCAATAGGTCGGGGTCGGGTGTGTTTTTTCTTTTCACTTTTTACGTTTCGGTGCGAATGGGTGTCTTGCATGGCGCGAATGGCCCTCTTTCCGCGCTATAGTTTTCGGACGTGGGCTGAAGCAAACAACACCGACACTTTTTGTGTCCCCACCAATCGGCGACACCAACAATCAGTATTGTCTTTATCTACCGACAAAAATTTCATCGGTGTTTTTGTGGCCTTTGGCGACAGATAATGTGTCACAAACCTATATAACACTAATGTACTGTGTGTCGGTATACTTTGGGACAAAAAAGTGTCGGCGATGCTCACTTATACCAACAGATGCATGTCGTCTTTGTAGTGTCGTGGTGTAGTGCAAACGTTACAATGTAATTAGGTGATTATAAAGATGCTCTACAGGTATCTCCAAAGGTGTTTGTTGGGTTGGTATAGATCGAGATTAGGATTTGTCACTCCGAGTATCGTAGAGGTATCTCTGGCCCCTCTCAGTAATGCACACCATAAGAAGCCTTGCAAGCAAAGTGACTAATGAGTTAGTTACAAGATGATGTATTACGGAACGAGTAAAGAGACTTGCCGGTAACGAGATTGAACTAGGTATGTAGATACCGACGATTGAATCTCGGGCAAGTAACATACCGATGACAAAGGGAATAATGTATGTTGTCATTACGGTTCGACCGATAAAGATCTTCGTAGAATATGTAGGAGCCAATATGAGTATCCAGGTTCCGATATTGGTTATTGACCGGAGAGGTGTCTCGGTCATGTCTATATAGTTCTCGAACCCGTAGGGTCCACACGCTTAATGTTCGATGACGATTTAGTATTATATGAGTTATGTGATTTGGTGACCGAATGTTGTTCGGAGTTCCGGATGAGATCACAGTCATGACGAGTAATCTCAAAATGGTCGAGAGGTAAAGATTGATATATAGGATGATTGTATTCAGACACTGGAAGTGTTCCAGATAGTATCGGGTATTTATCGAAGTGCCGGAGGGGGGGGGGGTTACCGGAACCCCCGAGGGAAAGATATGGGCCATATGGGCCATAAGAGGAGAGCACACCAGCCCACAAGGGGTGGCGCCACCCCGCCCTTTAGGCAGGAGGCCGAATTGGAGAAGGAAGAGGGGGTTCGGCCCCCCTTTCCTTCCTCCCTTCCCTCTTCCCTCCCCCCTCCGGAAATAAGGAAGGGGGGAGGCCGAATTGGGAGAGGACCCCAAGTAGGATTCCTCGTACTTGGGGCACCCCAAGGCTGCTCCCCTCCCCCTCCCACCCATATATACGTGGGGAGGGGGCGCCTAGAACACACACCAACAATTGTTAGCCGTGTGCGGCGCCCCCTCCAGAGTTTACGCCTCCGGTCATATCTTCATAGTGCTTAGGTGAAGCCCTGCGCGGATCACTTCACCATCACCGTCACCACGCCGTCGTGCTGACAGAACTCATCTTCTTCCTCGACACCTTTGCTGGATCAAGAGGACGAGGGACGTCATCGAGCTGAACGTGTGCATAACTCGGAGGTGCCGTACGTTCGGTGCTTGATCGGTCGGATCTAGAAGAAGTTCGACTACATCAACCGCGTTGTCAAACACTTCTGCTTTCGGTCTACGAGGGTATGTGCACACACTCTTCCCCTCTCGTTGCTATGCATCTCCTAGATAGATCTCGCGTGAGCGTAGGAATTTTTTTGAAATTGCATGCTACATTTCCCAACAGTTAGTGGCGCCCTTCTATGTAGAGAAGGGTTTAAGTTGGTTTTCGAGTCTAATAAATTAGTTGTTACTAAGTATGGACTGTTTGTTGGAAAAGGTTATGAGAGTGAAGGGATGTTTCGCCTTTCCCTCGTAGATTTTTGTAATGAAGTTGTGAATCATATTCATTCGAGTGTTAATGAATCTGAAGTTTGGCATTCACGCCTTTGTCACATTAGTTTCAGTGTTATGACCCTGCTAGCCAAGTTGATCCCAAATTTCAATTTAGCCAAAGGTTCTAAGTGCCTTTCATGTGTGCAAGCTAAGCAACCTCGCAAGCCTCACAAGGCTGCGGAGGAGAGACACTTGGCACCATTAGATCTCATACATTCTGACGTTTGTGAGATGAATGGTGTGTTGTATAAAGGTGGAAAGAAATACTTCATGACATTGATAGATGATTCCACTATATATTGCTATGTGTATCTGTTAAATACTAAAGATGAGGCTCTACACTACTTTAAAGTCTATAAGGCAGAAGTTGAGAATCAACTTGAAAGGAAAATTAAACGAGTCGAGTCCGATCAGATCGCGGTGGAGAGTACTTCTCGAGTGAGTTTGATTCTTTTTGTGCGGAACACGATATTATTCATGAGAGGGCGCCTCCCTATTCACCCTAGTTAAATGGGGTTGCCGAGCGTAAAAACCATACTCTAAGTGATTTGGTTATCGCCATGTTAGATACAAGAGGTTTATCCAAGGCATGGTGGGGGAGGCTATATTGACGGCATGTCATGTCCTGAATAAATTTCGGACAAAGGATAAAGAGACCAGTCAGTATGGGAAATGGGCGAAGAGAAGGACAACACTCTTATACTTGCATACTTGAGGCTGTTTGGCAAAAGTCAATGTGCCGATCCCCACGTAAGCTTGGACCCAAGACTGTAGACTGCGTTAATTTGGGCTACGCTAAGAACAGCGTTGGCTAGAGATCTCTAGTAGTGAAATTTGAGGTACCTGACTAGAAGGTCGGTAAGATTATGGAGTCTATGGATGCTACATTCTTTGAGGATATTTTTCCTATGAGAGATCTACAAAGCACTTCTAGATAGGAATCTGGAGAGACTCCTAAGCCTGCCATTCCTATGGAATATTATGACCAAACACATGATGAAAATCCCGAGGAGGATGACGAGGAAACCCTTGGTAAGGGAAAGAGACAAAGGACTGTAAAGACTTTGGTGATGATTTCTTCATGTACCTTGTGGATGATACTCCCACTTCTATTTCAGAAGTGTATGCCTCTCCAAAAGCTGACTACTGGAAGGATGCGGTCCGTAGCGAGATGGATTCCATCATGGCTAATGGGACATGGGAGATCACTGAACGTCCCTATGGTTGCAAACCATTGGGATGTAAGTGGGTGTTCAAAAAGAAGCTTAGGCCCGATTGTACGATTGAAAAGTACAAGGGTAGGCTTGTGGCCAAGGGCTATGACCAGAAAGAAGAGGAAGATTGCTTCGATACTTATTCACCTGTGACCAGACTGACCACCATTCGAGTATTACTCTCGTTGGCACCCTCGCATGGTCTTCTCGTCCGTCAGATGGATGTTAAGACGGCTTTTCTGAATGGAGAGCTAGACGAGGAAATCTACATGCAATAGCCAGATGGATTTGTGATAGATGGTTAGGAAGGAAAAGTGTGTAGGTTGCTGAAATCTTTATATGGCCTAAAAAGCACCTAAGCAGTGGCATGACAAGTTTAATACAACTCTGGCATCTGTTGGCTCCGTTGTTAATGAAGCTGACAAATGTGTATACTATCGCCATGGTGGGGGCGAAGGAGTTATACTATGCTTGTATGTTGACTGATATTCGGAACCAACCTCAAAGTCATTGAGGAAGGCAAGTCATTTCTATCTCCGAACTTTGAGATGAAACACCTTGGTGTGGCTGTATCTTGAACATCAAGCTACTGAGAGATAATGAGGGTGGGATTACACTTCTGCAATCCCATTATGTTGAGAAGGTGTTGGGTTGTTTTGGATATTCGGACTCCAAACCATCTCAAACACCATATGATCCTAGCGTGTTGATTCAAAAGTTTGAAGGCAGGGCTAAAGATCAATTGAGATACTCTCAAATCATTGGTTCACTCATGTACCTAGCGATTGCAACGAGGCCTGACATCGCATTTGCTGTGAGCAAACTGAGCCGATTTGTTTCCAAACCAGGTGATGTACGTTGGCATGCCGTCGAAAGAGTTATGAACTATCTGAAAGGTACTATGGACTATGGACTTCACTATACCGGATACCCGTCGGTACTTGAAGGGTATAGTGATGCAAATTGGATCTCTGACACTAATGAGATGAAGGCCACAACTGGGTATATGTTTACTCTTGGAGGTGGCACTGTTTCCTGGAAGTCTTGCAAGCAAACGATCTTAACGAGATCGACAATGGAAGCAGAATTAATAGCATTAAACATGTCTAGTGTCGAAGCAGGATGGCTTCTTGATCTTCTGATGGACTTGCCATTGGTTGAGAAGTCGGTTCCGGCTATCCTTATGAACTGTGACAATCAGACTGTCATCACCAAGGTGAAGAGTTCAAAGGCCAACATGAAGTCCAACACACATATAAGAATGAGATTAAAAGTTGTCAGAAAGTTAAGAAACTCCGGAGAGATAGCGTTGGATTATATCCAAACGGCTAAGAATCTGGCAGATCCCTTTACAAAAGGGCTTGATACATCTTCGTCGTATCTACTTTTCCTAATGCTTTTCCTCTTGTTTTGGACTCTGATTTGCATGATTTGAGTGAAACTAACCCGGACTGACGCTGTTTTCAGTAGAACTACCATGGTGTTGTTTTTGTGCAGAAATAAAAGTTCTCAGATTGGAATGAAACTTTTTGGAGAATTTTTATACAATAAAAGAAAAAGACTAGAGCCAAGAACCACCGGAGGGGGGCCCCTGGGTGAGCACAACCCACTGGGGTGCCCCCCTCAGGCGCGCCCAGGTGGGTTCTACCCACCTGGTGGCCCCGCAGACCCTGAATCCAAGTTTTGTTAGGGCTTGATCCGTAGTATCCACTATGTTCTGAGATTGATGTTGATATGACTTTGCCATGCTTAATGCTTGTCTCTTTGGGCCCGGGTGCCATGATTTCAGATCTAAACCATTTATGTTGTCACCATTATATTTATGTTCTAGATCTAATCTTGCAAGTTATATTCACCTATTACGTGTTATGATCCGTAAACCCCGGAGTGATAGTAGTCGGGATACTTTCCGGTGATGACCGTAGTTTGACGAGTTCATGTATTCACTATGTGTTAATGCTTTGTTCTACTTCTCTATTAAAAGGAGGCCTTAATATCCCTTAGTTTCCATATGGACCCCGCTGCCACGGGAGGGTAGGACAAAAGATGTCATGCATGTTCTTTCCATAAGCACGTATGACTATTTACGGAATACATGCCTACATTATATTTATGAACTGGAGCTAGTTTTGTATCGCCTTAGGTTATGAATGTTATATGATGAATATCATCCAACGAATCCACCGATCCAATGCCTACGAATTTCTCTTATATTGTTCTTGCTAAGTTACTACTGCTGTTGTTACGGCTACAGTTGCTACAAAATCATTCCTATCACTGTTACCGTTACTATTGCTGTTGCTACTACTATCAAAACTATCATATTACTTTGCTACTAATCACTTTATCGCAGATAATCAATCTCCAAGTGTGGTTGAATTGACAACTCAGCTGCTAATACTTGCAAATATTCTTTGGCTCCCCTTGTGTTGAATCAATAAATTTGGGTTGAATACGCTACCCTCGAAAACTGTTGCGATCCCCTATACTTGTGGGATATCAAGACCTTTTTCTGTCACCGTTGCTGGGGAGCATACCTATATTTGTTGAGTCGCTTGGGATTATTACCAATTTATCACTATGAAGAATCTGAAGGATACCAAGACTAAGATATTTCCCTCTAAGACGAGGGGAGGTAAGGAACTGCCATCTAGCTCCGCACTTGATTCACCTTCTATTTTGAGTAAACTTGCAACACCACCACATGCTATTAATTCTGATATGTCGCAAGTTATTGATGATACTACTTCTGCTATGGATAAATGCTTATGATGATGCTAGTACCTTGCTTGATGATAATGAGCCACTAGGTGATTTTCTTGATGAACAAATTGCTAGATCTAAAGTTATTGAGGATGCTGAAACTGATGAAATCCTTGAATCTGACTATCTTGAGACACCTATTAGACCTAGTCCTCCTAGATATGAATTGCCTAAGATACCGAATGGTTATTGTGATAGCCTGGCTTATTAGGGATGATAGACTACACATATCAACAAAGATTCCTTCTTTTCCGGGAGCCCATTCGGAAAGAACTCAAAGTTAAGCGTGCTCAGCTTGGAGTAATTTCAGGATGGGTGACCGACTGGGAAGTTGCTCCCGGGTGTGCATGAGTGAGGACAAAGTGCACAGAAAAGACTAGTATTGATCTGTGGGACCAGTCTAGATCCCGCCAGGAGTAACGACCACCAGCGGGTGTGTCCGGGGCGTTTCAAGTTGGTATTAGAGCCGACCCTCGCGGTTACACGGTTGTTTGCGGACAGGTGCGCGGTAAAGTTGTGCATGACATTTTTGACCCGTCGTGGCACACGGCATGACACATGTGCCGGACTGGATGCACAGACGTATGTACCAAGAGGGAACGTTCCTGTGGCCCGACAAGGACGTCGGTTCCTCTGAGCGGGGTTGTATGTGATAGCCTGGCTTATTAGGGATGATAGGCTACTCAATAAATAAGGAATTCCTTCTTTTTAGGGAGCCCATTCGGAAAGAACTCCAAAGTTAAGTGTGCTCAGCTTGGAGTAATTTCAGGATGGGTGTCCGACTGGGAAGTTGCTCCCGGATGCGCACGAGTAAGGACAAACTGCGCAGAAAAGACTAGTATTGATTTGTGGGGCCAGTCTAGATCCCGCCAGGAGTAACGACCACCGGCGGGTGTGTCCAGGGCATTACAGTTATGTTATGGATGAGGTGACAACTAGAGACATTCTTGCTTGCAATGATAGAGATGATCATAAGAAATTATTATGCAAACTGAAAGAATTTTTTTGAATGCTAGAATGAAATGTGATCCTAAGTTTGCTACTTCACCTATTTTTGTTGAGGATAAGGATTATGAATTCTCTGTCGACCCAGAGTTAATTATTTTGGTTGAATCTGATCCTTTTCATGGTTATGAAAATGAAACTGTTGTGGCACATCTTACTAAGTTGAATGATATAGCCACCCTATTTGCTCATGATGAGAAAATTCGCTATTATTATATTCTCAAGTTATTTCCATTCTCATTAAAGGGTGATGCTAAGACTTGGTATAATACTCTTGCTCCTAGTTGTGTGTGTAGTCCCCAGGACATTATTTACTACTTCTCTGAAAAATATTTTCCTGCTCATAAGAAACAAGCTGCCTTACAGGAAATATTTAACTTTGTGCAAATGGAAGAAGAGAGTCCCCCACAAGCTTGGGGGAGGCTTCTCCAATTTCTAAATGCTTTGTGTGATCGTCCTCTTAAGAAAAAATAAATACATGATATCTTCTATAATGGACTAACCGATGCTTCTAGGGATTTCCTAGATAGTTGTGATGGTTGTGTATTTAGGGAACGAACTGTTGAACAAGCTGAGGAATAATTGAATAACATATTGAAAAATTATCATGATTGGACTTTTCCTGAACCACCGCCTAAACCCACTCCAAAGAAGAGGGGTATCTTATATCTCAGTCCTGAAGATATGCAGGAGGCAAAGAAATGTATGAAGGAAAAAGGTATTAAAGCTGAGGATGTCAAAAATTTACCTCCTATTGAAGAAATACATGGGCTTGATGCACCACCAACCAAGGTGGTAGAGGTAAATTCTTTAATGAAATTCAATGATAATGACAATCCTTATAATATGCATCCTAGTCAATGCCTTTATGAGTTTGATAACTATATTAGAAAACAAGATCACTTCAATGCAAATGTTATGAAACAATTGAAGTACAATTCTGATATGATTGCTTGCTTGAGTGACTTGTTATTTAGAATCTCAAATGATGTTAGAGGTGTAGGAAAACATGCTTCTATGTTCAAACTCAACTAGAACAAGTTGCTAAATCTCAAAGATAATTGCTTGATGAAATGAACAATAATATCAATGATCATGTTGTGAGAGTAATGACTAGAGGAGGTAAAACGACTCGAGCCACTATCCAGAGGGATACCCTAAAAGAATTGAACAATACTCCCAGAGAATTAACACTGATGCACCTAGTACTTCTAAAAGGAAAAGGAAAAAGAAAAATGATAGGAGTTTGCATACCTCTAGTGAACCTGAAGTAGAAATACCTCCTGAAGATAATAATGATGTTTCTATCTCAGATGCTGAAACTCAATCTGGTAATGAACACTCACCTAGTGATAATGAAAAATATAATGGTGTTGTTCATGAAGACACCCAACCGAACAATGATAAAGAACGAGATAATGATGTTAGAGATAGAACCAGCTGTTGATCATGATAACCCACAACACAAAAATAAAATATATGATAAAAGAGACTTCGTTGCTAGGAACATGGTAAAGAAAGAGAACCATGTGTTCAAAAACCCATGCCTTTTCCACCTAAATCAACTAAAAAGAAAGATGATGAAGAATTTGAACGCTTTGTTGAAATGCTTAGGCCAGTCTTTTTGCGACTCGCTTGCCTAATATTTTAAAGATGGCCCCTTATGCAAAGTACATGAAAGTCATCATCACTAATAAAAGGAAAATACCTGAAGCTGAAATCTCCACCATGCTTGCTACTTATTCTTTTAAGGATGGAGTACCTAAAAACTTGGAAATTCGGGATTACCAATTATACCTTGCTCCATCAAAAGAAACTATGTGAAAACTGCTTTGTGTGATTTAGGAGCTGGTGTTAGTGTTATGTCTTTCTATTTATACAAAAGACTAGACTTGAATAAACTCACACCTACTGAAATATCTTTGCAAATGGCTGATAAATCAACTACTATACCTATTGGTATTTTTGAGGATGTGCCCGTTGTTGTTGCAAATGTTACCATCTTAACTGACTTTGTTATACTTGAGATGCCCGAGGACGACAACATGTTGATTATCCTTGGTAGACCCTTTTTAAATACTACAAGGGCTGTTATTGATTGCAATAAAAGCAAGGTCACTTTTCATATCAATGGTAATGAGCATACGACACTTTCCGAAGAAACAATTCCAAGTGAATGGTATTAATGTTATTGAAAAATCTTCGACACTCACTATTGGAAGTTTTCAACTACCTCTAACTACTGCAAAAAGGAAATATGATATACTTATTGTTGGGGACATGTATATCCCTATTGAGGTAACTTAGTGTTTCACGAAAGTTCTTCGGTTTCATGCTAATCGATGGTGGTTGTTAATAAGACTTGATCAACCTTATTAATGGATCACTTTTGAGAGCTATGGAGTCGATGAATTTAGTAGCCACCACCTTCTGTCCTCACCTTTCATTTTCTGGATTTTCCGTGCAATAAAAAAATGACCAAAAAATAAAAGTTCTAAGAATGTCCTAAATATTTAATACAATTTTTTCTGAATATTTAAGAATTTTTTATGCAAATAACATCAGAGGGGGTGCACCAGGTGGGCACAACCCACCTGGGCGCGCCAGCACCCCCAGGCGTGCCCTGGTGGGTTGTGGGCCCCCTCACTTATCTCTTTAGCCCATGTCATCACCTACCTCCAGAAAAAATTCACCATTGCTCTCTCCCTCGTGTTCTTGCTCTCAAACCCGCAGATTTTGATCTCTTTGCTCGAAGCTCCGTTTCTGAAACTATTTTGGGGGATTGCTACTTGGTATGTGACTCCTCCATTGGTCCAATTAGTTTTTGCTTTAGTAGTTTATATTTTGAATAATTAGCTACTCTTGGTGCTGCAGTAGATGAGCTTGCATGTTGAATTCTTAGAGTTCTAAGTAGTTTGAATGCTCAATATAGCCTCTATGCATGCTTATGAGTAATTGCTGTGAAGTTTTGTTGAGAACAATTTTGTGGACAAATTTTTTCAGAATTTTGGTCATAGGAATAAGATGAGTTTCTTTAGGAGTTCTTCGAGGAGGAGGTCTTCAGAGGCATCATCTAGTAGTGGCTCAGTGCGTCGGTCTTATGTTGAACCCAGCGCAAGTTCGGTACGGGAAGCAACTACCAAATCCTGCCTATGGCCATGCAACAATTTTATGGTGAGAGCACGTATTAAAGAAGAATTTGAGCAATATGTTCACAGCACCGAACTCAGTCCCTACATGCAAGATAAGTGCAACAACATCTCAGCCTCACAGAATCATTTACTAAAGAATTTAGATTTCATCCTTGTGAATCTAGAGTGACGTTTAAACTGTACGACAATCCATTTACCATACCTCTAGAGAGATTTGCTTACCATAGCAAAATTCCATTTCGGGGTTCGCTTGACGAACTACCAAGGCCTGAGTACGAAACATTCTTGACTAGCATTTGCTATGGTGAGACTAGCAGAGTGACACAAGGTAGAATAAAGAGCATTCATTTCCCATCGATTCATTACTTTGCACTCTTTAATGACAAATGCATTGTAGGCAAGCAAGATTGCATCATACTTTGTGCTCTTGACTTGAGTCTTTTACACACTGCTCTCACCGGTAATAAATGTTATAACCTCGGGGCGACTGTTGCACGTAGGCTGCAACACAACGCCGGTAGTGGAGACTTTTATGGTGGGATTTATGCCTCACGCTTAGCAAGAGGACTAGGCGTATCACCTTGGCCTAATGACCCTATCCTACCCACCCAGTACTTATACTTTGAGGTCCTGAAGCGCCATAAGTTCCTCAAGGGCGATGCCACTAATTATATTTATAACCTGTTGTTTAATAAATATGTTGTGGTGCACACCTTTTTGCCTTCTCCTTCTCTCTTTGATTATCACAAGGAGGGGAGATATTATGTTCTTGAGAGCGAGGCCCACGTGCACAATGCAGAGGTTGTAGCTGCTCGGCGGTCTGAAGAGGCTGCACCTAGAGCCTCCGTGAGCTATCACTCCGACTACTACATAGGCTAGTGACGGTGATTACCAAGTTAGGCCTAAAGCCTAAGCTTGGGGGAGTACGTATTTCCACCGACATTACATTCATGTTCACACATTTGATTCAAGTTGTCGGTGTCCACACTTTTTCATTGTACTATCCATGCTAGGTTTATTTTTTTCGCTTTCTTCTTGTGTGTTTGAAAAACTTTGAGAAAACCCAAAAATATTTCCTGCTTCTTTTCGATTTTTCTTTCTAGTTTAATTAGTTGTAGTATTAAAAGAAAACCCAAAAGATTTCTCGATTCTTCTTTTGCTTGTTGGGAGATTTCCCGTGTAAATAGATTTTCTTGTTTTTGTTTTTCTTCCTATTAATCTGCCTTCTTTAAGAAAAACTAAAAACTCCAAAAATATTTTAGCGTGTTTCTCTAAAATTCTTTTCTTTTTATTGAGTCATACCCAGGAGAGGACCACGATGAGAATGTTGAGTGGCTCTCATTTGTATTATTGTTTATCTGACAAAGAGCCCAAATTACCTTGTCTTCTCCTTTGAATAAAATGTTTGCAGATTCCATCTTAGTCCACGGCACTCTTGCACTATTATTATTTTCATATCATTCGGTCTGATAACCCAGAAGTATAGGGGACTGCAACAGTTTTCGAGGGTAGAGTATTCAACCCAAATTTATAGATTCGACACAAGGGGAGCCAAAGAATATTTGAAGGTATTAGCAGCTGAGTTGTCAATTCAACCACACCTGGAGATTAATTATCTACAACAAAGTGATCAGTAGAAAAGTAGTATGATCATTTTGATAATAGTAGTAGAAGCAATAGTAACGGAAATAGCGATAGCAGTAGTTTTGTAGCAAGTGTAATAGTGATGATAACAGTAGTAACTTAGCAAGAACAATATAAGATAAATTCGTAGGCATTGGATCGGTGACTTGTTGGATGATATTCATCATGAGATAGTTATAACCTAGGGCGATACGGCACTAGCTCCAGTTCATCAATATAATGTAGGCATGTATTCCGTAAATAGTCATACGTGCTTATGGAAAGAACTTGCATGAGATCTTTTGTCCTACCCTCCCGTGGCAGCGGGGTCCTATTGGAAACTACGGGATATTAAGGCCTCCTTTTAATAGAGAACCGGAAAATAGCATTAACACATAGTGAATACATGAACTCCTCAAACTACGGTTATCACCGGGAGTGGTCCCGACTATTCTCACTCTGGGGTTGCCGGATCATAACACGTAGTAGGTGACTATAACTTGCAAGATCAGATCTAGAACATGGATATAATTGTGATAACATAAACGGTTCAGATCTGAGTTCATGGCACCCGGGCCCAAAGTGACAAGCATTAAGCATGGAAAAGTCCTAGCAACATCAATCTTAGAACATAGTGGATACTAGGGATAAAGCCCTAACAAAACTAACTCGATTACATGATGAATCTCATCCAACTCATCACCGACCAGCAAGCCTACGGAGGAATTACTCACTCCCGATGGGAAGCATCATGGAATTGGCGATGGAGAAGGGTTGGTGATGACGAAGAACGAAGATCCCCCTCTCCGGAGCCCCAAACGGACTCCAAATCTGGCCTCCCGATGAAGAACAGGAGGTGACAGCGGCTCCGTCTCGTGGATCGTGATAATTTTTCTCCCTGATTTTTCCCCAAAAATAGGATTTTATAGCGTCTGTTTCAGGGTCTGCGGGGCCACCAGGTGGGCACAACCCACCTGGGCGCACCAGGAGAGGGGGGCGCGCCCTGGTGGGTTGTGCTCACCCAGGTGCCCCCCTTTGGTTGGTCTTGGCTCCAGAAATTCTTATTATTGATTTAAAAAATCCTCGCAAAGTTTTGTTCCATTCCGAGAACTTTTATTTCTGCACAAAAACAACACCATGGTAATTCTGCTAAAAACAACGTCAATCCGGGGTTAGTTTCATTCAAATCATACAAATTAGAGTCCAAAACAAGAGGAAAAGCGTTAGGAAAAGTAGATACGTTGGAGACGTATCAACTCCCCCAAGCTTAAACCTTTGCTTGTCCTCAAGCAATTCAGTTGATAAACTAAAAGTGAAAAAGAAAAACTTTTACGAACTCTTTTGCTCTTGTTTGCATAAATAAACTTAAACAACACCCAGGTTTTTAGCCAACATTATAACTAACCATGCCGACAATAACTCTTAAAGATTATATTAACTCATATCGATGACATAATCAGCTAGCGAGCAATAATAAGATTTCTCAAATAGCAACACGTTATCAAAACAACCATGATATCATATGACAATAGTGGTATCTCGCTAGCCCTTTCTGAGACCGCAGAACATAAATGCAGAGCACCTCCAAAGTTCAAGCAGCGAGACACAATGCATAAGCATGACAGCAGTGCTCTCAGGTTCTGGCGCTTATTTTAGAAGGTGATGACACAACATAAAAGTAAATAGATAGTCCCTTCGCAGAGGGAAGTAGTGATTTGCAGAGGTGCCAGAGCTCAATTTTTTCAAATAGAGGTAAATGATATTTTGGGACATGCACCCTTCTCATTTACTTCACGACCATCAGTTATCAATATCTTCCATGCTAAGCACTCTAGTGGCGGTTCCCAAGCGATAAAAGTAAAGGTTTTGACTCCATTGGGAGTTTTTGTTTGATTATTTGTAAGCTTTTTGTTTGCAGTTTGGGACTGGGCATCCCTATTACAGCCCTTTTCTTGTGCAATGGCGAGTGAATAAACACTCATCCTGGGAATAACCCGCTTAGCTTGGAAGATACTGACCACCTCCTGTCGTTCCATGAATGATCCACGAACACAAAAGGGATATTTATTAGAAGTTTTTGAGGTGGCACATGCAAATTTACTTAGGACGGCAGGGTAATACCGTATATAGGTAGGTATGGTGGAATCATCTGGAATAACTTTGGGTTCAAGGTTTTTGATGTACAAGAAGAATTCCCACTTAGTACAGGCGAAGGCTAGCAAATAGATTGAGAAGCGGCCAGCTAGAGAGCAATAACGGTCATGAACATGCATTATGTATAAGTAACATTGGACACTAGCATTAGTAGGGTATGAGCGCCATGAACATAAATATTATAGAGGCTATGTTGGTTTTGATTCAACTACATGCATGAGCATGTGCCAAGTCAAGCCACTCGAACATTCAGAGGAGGATACCATGTCATCATACAACGTCACAATCATTTTAACGCAATGTTGATATCCAAGATAAATCATTATCCACTCCTACCTACTTATGCATGGCATGAGAAACTATAATCTCTAATTGTCATTGCAAACATGTTTAATCATAATGGGTTGAATCATGGATACTAGGTTAAACATATTTACACAAATAGAACAAGTCAAGTTCATACCAGTTTCTCTCTACCACGACCAGTTCATCAAATATCGTCATTATTGCCTTTCACTTGCACGACCGAACGATATGAGAATAATAATAGTGCAAGAGTGATGTGGACTAAGCTAGAATCTGCAAACATTTTATTCAACAGGAGAAGACAGGTGAAATGAGCTCTTTGTTAGTTCAAGAATTATTCAAATGAGAGCCACTCAACATTTTCATCGTGGTCTTCTCCTCGATACAACTCGAATAAAAAGAAAAGAAATTCAGAGAAACAGACTGAAATATTTTTGGAGTTTCTGGTTTTCTTGAACAAGCAAAATAAAAGGGAAAAGCAAAAACGAGAAAAAATATTTACACGGGAAAGCTCCCAACAAGCAAAAGAAGAACAAGGAGATCTTTTTGAGTTTTCTATTTAATATTACAACTAAGCATGCATAAAAAGTAAATTAACTACAACTAATTTTTTTGGTTTTTCTAAGGGTTTTCCAAACACACAAGAAGAAAGCAAGAAAATAAATTTAAGCATGGATGATACAATGAAAAAGTGTGAACACCGACAATTGGAATGAAATGTGTGAACATGAATGTAATGTTGGTGGGAAACACGTACTCCCCAAGCTTAGGCTTTTGGCCTAACTTGGTAATCGATCAGTAGCCTGGATAGTAGTTGGGGTACGTAGGATCGGGCATCCACTCATCCCACTGCTGAGGCTCCTCCGCTGCCTCTGCAGCAGCCTGAGCATTCCTGTAGGTGATGATGTTCGCGGGCATAATCCTATATCTGCCCCTGGCAACATAATCAAACAAATCAGGAGCAGGCAATGGAATAATATCACGAGTTCTCACACTAAAAACCAGGGTATATGGAATAGGGATATCAGGAGACTCGATATCAGTAAAATGGTGGTGATCCATGGCTGTGCGGTCTAGGTAAACTTTGGTAAGAGGGTGATCATGAGGGCATATTTCAACATTAAAGTAAGCCACCAAACGAGTAGCGAAAATCCCGCCATGTATTTTACCCTTGGACTTATTAATGTGGAGGCGATGAGCCACAATAGCTCCCAAGCTATAAGTGTTGCCGCCCTCTAATGCACGAGTAGAATAGCGAGGTCTGGTGAACTAAGTGCACCCACCTTCTGATGCGGAGCATCCCTCGACCATCACCATGGACGTCACACCACCACCGCAAGGACGGAGAAGACCGATGACAAGTGCACACACACGTGCCACCGAAACCGAGGTTAACTCCTTCCTCTTCGAACTCCATTTGATTTCACAGGTGAACCGGGTCCTACCTCAAACAGAGATATATTGCACTCTCAGGTACCGAGGATATGACCGTGTGGAGGCGGGGACGAAGACCCGGACACACAAGAAGAAGGAGAAGGAGAGAAGCGAGAAGAACGAGAGGAGTCGGAGCTCCCTGGACGCCCCGGGTGCCCGGGCCTCTTCCAGCCGCCGGCCCGGCCCACTCCGGGTCCTCGGCCCCTTGGCACCGGGTGCCCGGGCCACCCCCCGCTCCGGCCCAGTTCCCCACCGGGTGCCCCGGGCCATCACCCCCGGGTGCCCGGCCCAGCTCCTGGCGCGGCCTCGGCCCTCCCCGGGTGCCCGGCCCCCCCTCCAGCCGGCTCCTAGGTCGGTCCGGATGCCCGGCCCTCTACGCCCCGGGTGCCCGGCCACCTCTTGGCGCCCGCCCCTGTCCGGTCCGGGTGCCCGGTCCTCCGCACCCCGGGTGCCCGGACTGCTCCGAAGAGTTCTCGTTTTTCAGGGTCAAAATGGACCTTTGTATCCCTACCTCACCCAATTTCGTCCCTAGCCTTTATATACTCTTCCCCTAGCTCATTTAGAGGATAGCAAAGTATATGATAGACATATGTGAGCTTTGCTCCATGGATCCACTCCACTAGGAGATCAAGACCTCCTATTGGAGTGACCAACCTCAAGACCCCCTCATGGGTGGCCCCCTTCAAGACCTCATTCCTCATGGGATTGGGATGAACTAGTACCTTGTATCTTTCCTTTGTTGTTCTTGAATCATTGTGAACTCTTGTATGTTCTTGGATCTAGCATATGTGTGATTGGATCTAGTGCATTTGAGTGTTTCCCCTCTCTTGTGTTCTTCGAGTTCTTCGTGTTCTTGGGGATTTCCCCTCCAATTCGTGAAAGATATCCATCTAGGGTTCCACCCTACAACGTCTTGGTATCATGAGCCATGGTTTCTCACGAAATAGGAGCCCCCCTTCTTGTTCCCTAGCCTAATTTTGTTGTGTTCTTCCCCAATTTCGAAAATTCCCCACCAAAAATAGCCCCAATTTTTTTTTCTGATTTGTTGGTTTGATGAGATTTTGTTGGATTTGATCCATGGATTTGCTTCGTTTCGAGTGGATCTAGCATTCCCCCATCCATCTAAACCTTTCCCTCCATGAAATCCACCAATTTCTTCCACTTTCCCACGAATTTCCGCCCAA
>NC_057808.1:104375240-104393837 GCF_018294505.1 Triticum aestivum | reverse complement strand
CCAGAATCAGCCGTGTGCACTTTACGTTTTCACTCATAACTTTCACTCCCGAACTCCTATTTGGGTGTTCTTTGGCTCGTTGAAAAGCTAGAGACGTGCCCAAGCTGCTCATCTTGGTTTTACCACCATTTGACTCCATCAAAAGTTTGGCATTTTTGCATCTTTGCATAGGCCATCCACCATATCATACGCAAAACCACCATCGCTTTCCGCAACCTAACCCCTTTTTGATCCATATACCATTTGTGGTTGCTTGAGTGGTGACTTGAGTCTCCTAAGGTGTTTCGGCTACTTAGGGACGGTCACTTATTCATCAACCACCACCACCACCTCCGCATTGCTAACTCCGGAACCACCAACGCATTCCGCTACCACCATTTGACATTTGCCTTAGGAGATTTTGAGTTTGCGGTTTTTACCGTTTCCTAAGGTGTTTCGGCTACTTAGGGACGGGTCTACATCATCTTGGTATCTACATCAAGAACACCGCCGCTCATCATCGCCACGAGGTTGTCTTCGACATCGACCACTTCACCATTTTGACACCCTAACCGTAAGCAAGAACGGTAACCTCTATATCATCTTGGTATCGTGGTATCCCATCATTGTACATTCTTGCCATTACATTGTTAACCCCTTATCCCATTTTGCGTCACTTGCCTATCGAGACTAGCCATTGAGTATTGCCGGCAACGTTACTTGTGCACATTAGTGATCTGTACCTTCCATTGCATACATACCATATCAAATTGGTATCATATTGGTATCATCATATCATCACTTGTGTCACAAGATTGTTCCCGCATATACAAAATTGCTATCTTGGTTTGTGCATGTCGCATAGTGGCCATATCAAAAAAAAGGAGAGAATAAGCTTTTAAGCAAAAAGGAAAAGAGAGCAAAGAGCTTGTAAGCAAGAGACATAGCATCGCCACATTGCATACCATACTACCATATTGATCATCTTGGATCATCGTGTGCGAAACACCGGAAACATCATACACATAGCATATTTGGGATAGAAAGTGGATACATTTTGCATCTTCTAGGTTGTGCACAAGTGTCGTATCCGCCTATTGAGCAATCGTGCTAGCGTCTCTCTTGAGTTGTGCAACACGAGCGTTTTCCGTGGATTCCACATTTTGTGCTCATTCCTTGGTTGCACGACCCCATATATCTATCCGTGTGTGTGTTTCCGTGTGCCACATATTGCTATTGGTCTAGTTGTTTCACTTGCGAATTTGTGAATCTTTTCCAACATTATTGACTCTTGCTAACATTTTGCATCAAATATTTGTGCCACTATCCTCACCGAGCTCCACCATAAGCCTTACTTGTGTAGGTGTGAGAACTGACAAGATCCGGTACCAATTGTGCCATTTCCTTGTTACATTATTGAGTGATCATTGATCCATCTTCAACATTGGATAAGGTACATTGGTCTAGTTCTTTCCTTTCTTCCACTCACATTTGCTCGAGTCTTGTGATGGATAGGCAAGGCATTTCATCTCCGGTCTTCCACGACAACGACAACGCGAACAACTACATCACCAAAACGTCCATCTTCGGACTCCAATGAGCAATGCAAGGCATTGAGCGACTCGCCATCGACATTCGCCAAAACAAAGCAAGGATAAGGGACTACCTCGACACCAAGTTGGCCGAACAAAGGGATGAAGTACGAGACATGGTGGCCAACTACAGGTCTTCTTCCCCTGCGTCATCTTCAAGGCGGCGATGCTCAAGTGGCCAATCTTTGGAACGTCATCGAGCCCAAGCACTACAACACCATCAAGATGAAGATGCTCGCGATGCGTACACCTACAAGTCCCAAAAAGCTCCACATCAAGCTACGGCCAAACTTCATGAGCACAAGAGAAGACCGCGAGACAAGCACCACCAAGACGGAGCTACGACTACTACGACCACTTCGGCATCTTCGCCAAGTGTCATCAAGGCATCTTCGCCTTTGGACGTATGGCATATTCGCCTACCTCCGACGAGTACGTATACATCGGCCTTCCTCCACGGCGACGGTGACGAGATGATCGAGCATGGGATTTTCCCTTCATTCATGGAGGAGAGCGATGATGTGCCATCTTCGGCCTTCATCCACGACGACGACGACGAGATGGTTGAGCATGGTATTTTCCCTTCGACCGCGGCGATGTATGATGACTTGAGTGACTTGTGCCACCATATGGAGAGTGAGAGTGACTTCACCACTAGCCCCATATATGATGAGTTGCCACACTTCCCATGTGAGGAGAGCCACAACCCCCACCACTTGAGTGAGATGAGTGACTCCACCATATGTGACATTGAGTGCACCTACCTTGAGGGAGTGAGTGAGCACCGCCACATAGAGAGAGTAAGGAAGTTGATAGGGCACGTGAGGCCATTTGCATTTCTAACAACTTGACCTCTACCTCTATTGTGTCTTCTCATTTGGTGCTAGGTCCCATTTATGATGACGCGCCGATCCTCGACGACTTCATCCTCCTTTTGGACAAGACAATGGACATGGTGGAATATGATGCACCCCCACATGGTTCCATCAAGTTGATGATGATGACCACCATTTGGTCTTTGCCACCTCACCTACACCACTTGAGTGGAATGAACAAGGTAACATAGGTTAAGGTGATGCTCTAGTCCCACTAGTGGACACTCTTGACATTGATTGCTTGCATGATGTTGATCCACCTATTGCCATGCTTCATGCTAGTTCGACTTCCCCATGCATGATTTACCCATTTATGATGAGTTTGATGATTGCCATGTGGAGTCTATTAGTTGTGATGCCATGTTACATAGGATTTCTTGTGATAATTCTCTTGGTCACATCATGTTTGACAATCGGCTTGACTTGTCATATGCTATGCATGAGATCAACCATATGTCATATTTGCAATATCATTGTAGTTACTATGCATATGCCATCAACATAAGCCCAATTTGCACATATGGCATAGATGACAAGCCCGTGGTTATTGGCATTTGTTTTTCTTGTGATGATATTGATATGCTCCCTTTGCATCATTTATCTCTTATGCCATGCCATGACCACCAAGCTTCGGATATGCATTGTTTTGGGTGTTCTCCATTTTCTCCATATGATGTTTCCATTATTGCTCATGAGGAGACCCCCATAGTTTCCCCATACATGTTAGGAGATTCTGATACATCCTATCCATTGCATGATCCCACTACTTGTGTGCACCATATGCTCCCCATGAATGAAAATGATATTGATGTGCCATATACTTGCATTCTCAATTTGTGTCCTCATCGTGTCATACACAATAACTATTCTTTCATGATGGATGACATGTTCTTATAGCATGCATCAAATTTCTTTGAGCGATGCTTATCTTGTGCTAACTCATGCATGCACATACACATCATGATGGATGATGTGTATATTTACCACGCACACACTTTATTTGGTTTGTGTCTCTTTTCTGTAGGTACCCATGAATACTTGTCAACCTCACAATCCCATGAGTTGACAAAACGAGCTCTAGAGAGCAATGACGACTTGGGATCCCATGGCTTGTCTTTCCCAGCACTCTCTTCGCGCAAAGACTTCGCGCATTTCTTCTACATGGCTCTCACACGGTTATGGGTTATCGTCCATTACATATTATATGCCCATCTTGCCATGTTCACTTTGCATGATATGTTCATTCCTATTCCTTTGCCATGCATTTGTGACCCATGCTTTGCATTACACATGATGATTGATTCTACAACTTGTATGTGTATTTGCAAGCTTGGTGGAGATATTGCTTGTTATTGCCATGTTCCATTTATGCCACATTCCTACGATGATACTATGATCTTACTTTGTGCTTGTGCTCGCGATATGTCATGTGCACTTCCTATATCCATTATTTGCTCACATGACATGATTGCCATGATTTCCGTGTGTTGCATCTTCGCTCCACTAGTTTGCACGTCTTGATTTCTATGCTTGCTCATGTTGCATCCAATTCTTGGATTACTTGCTCTTATCATATGTTTGGTTGCAACAATGTCATTACTTCACATATGCCATGTCCCATTGCTTGTCACATGATTGATTTGATTGCCCCACACATGTTGCACAATTGCCATCTCATTTGTGTTGGGTGCCACACTATCCTCACCACACCATATGCACATTATACTTGGATTGTCTTGCACTTGCCCCATGTGTTTAGACATTGCCTTTCATTTGGTGTTGTGAATGACTCTTATGCCTACCATAGACCTTTCATTGAGCAATTTGTGAGCACTTCCTATGAAATTGAGGTAGATGCTTATTCTCTTGTCACATATATGTGCATCTCTACCTCACATTTACATACTTGTTTCCATGATGTCCTTGATTGTGCTCAATTTATGCGCTTACATGACATGTCACAATCCCTTGTCACACCATATGCTATGCTTGATGACGACACTTGTTTGGTGAATCACCTCTTGAACGTTTGGTTTTTCTCTAACGCTAACCGCATTTGTTTTTCCAAGTGTTTGTTCTACTTGTTCCTTTTGAAGGAATCACCAGACGGTGCGACATTGGAGAGTGCCCATTTCAAGCTTGACGACGATGAGTACTTGGCGGCCGTCCACTTCTACACAGCGACGCAATCTCTTTCCCATGGTGATGAGGATCATGATCCGTGGACAGATCTCTCCCAAGAGGGGGGAGATGATGCGGAGCATCCCTCGACCATCACCATGGACGTCACACCACCACCGCAAGGACGGAGAAGACCGATGACAAGTGCACACACACGTGCCACCGAAACCGAGGTTATCTCCTTCCTCTTCGAACTCCATTTGATTTCACAAGTGAACCGGGTCCTACCTCAAACGGAGATATATTGCACTCTCAGGTACCGAGGAGATGACCGTGTGGAGGCGAGGACGAAGACCCGGACACACAAGAAGAAGCAGAAGGAGAGAAGCAAGAAGAATGAGAGGAGTTGGAGCTCCCTGGACGCCCCGGGTGCCCGGCCCCGGGTGCCCGGGCCTCTTCCAGCCGCCGGCCCGGCCCACTCCGGGTCCCCGGCCCCTTGGCACCGGGTGCCCGGGCCATCCCCTGCTCCGGCCCAGTTCCCCACCGGGTGCCCGGCCCAGCTCCTGGCGCGGCCTTGGCCCTCCCCAGGTATCCGGCCATGTTGGGCCCGAGTGCCCGGCCCCCCTCCAGCCGGCTCCCAGGTCGGTCCGGGTGCCCGACCCTCTATGCCCGGGGTGCCCGGCCACCTCTTGGCGCCCGCCCCTGTCCGGTACGGGTGCCCGGTCCTCCGCACCTCGGGTGCCCAGAGTACTCCGAAGAGTTCTCGTTTTCAGGGTCAAAATGGACCTTTGTATCCCTACCTCACCCAAATTCGTCCCTAGCGTTTATATACTCTTCCCCTAGCTCATTTAGAGGATATCAAAGTATATGATAGACATATGTGAGCTTTGCTCCATGGATCCACTCCACTAGGAGATCAAGGCCTCCTCTTGGAGTGGCCAACCTCAAGACCCCCTCATGGGTGGCCCCCTTCAAGACCTCATTCCTCATAGGATTGGGATGAACTAGTACATTGTATCTTTCCTTTGTTGTTCTTGAATCATTGTGAACTCTTGTATGTTCTTGGATCTAGCATATATGTGATTGGATCTAGTCAATTTGAGTGTTTCCCCTCTCTTGTGTTCTTCGTGTTCTTGGGGATTTCCCCTCAAATTCGTGAAAGATCTCCATCTAGGGTTCCACCCTACAACATCTTCTCTCTAGCAAGCAAGCATGTTGCAATGAAAAGAGCAAAGTAATGAACAGCGGGAAAATGCAAGCCAGTAGCAGTGATAGCTGACACCCCTCTCTCATCTCCCATGGTCAAGGTACGATAAAAGGCCTCAAACTCTGCCGGCCTAGGCTCAGCTAAACTCCCGTTAGAAGGGATCATGCATATGTTACAGAATTCAGTAAGTGGTATCTGACGGGTTTCAGCATATAAATCAAACTGCACCTCAGGTGGATTATTCCTAGGAAGGAAAGTAAAACTTTGAACAAAGATGTTGTGAGGATTTGATGCTGTTCACACTCATCTGCAATGAAGTCGGTGAGACCGGCATTAGCAGCATATTGTGTGAACTCCTGAAGGATTCCAGCCTCTTCCATGAACTGGGTGTGCGGCCATTCGCACGGCTGTACTTCCGCCAACCTCCGAGGATGGAGATCACTCTCAGATGACTCCCCAATAACACCCTTGGAGTTCTTCTTAGAGGCAAACTTCCTAAAGATATTCATGTTTTTCCTATGAACAAAAATTCTGAAATTTTTAGTCCACAATTTTTTCTCAACAAAACTTCACAAAATTGATTGCAACTACTCATAGGGATACATAGAGGCCATAGCAAGCATTCAAACTACTTAGAACTCTAAGAATTTATCATGCAAGCTCATCTACAGCAGCACCAAGAGTAGCTAATTATTCAAAATATAAACCACTAAAACAAAAACTAATTGGACAAACGGTGGAGTCACATACCAAGCAACAATCCCCCGAAACAGTTTCGGAAACGGAGCTTCGAGCAAAGAGTTGAAATCCACGGGTTTGAGAGCAAGAACACGGGAGAGAGAGCAATGGAGAATTTTTTTCTGGAGGTAAGCGATGATGTGGTGTGAAGGGATAAGTGAGGGGCCCCACTTGGGGACCACAACCCACCAGGGCGCACTTGGGGGTCCTGGCGCGCCCAGGTGGGTTGTGCCCACCTGGTGCACCCCCCTCTGATATTATTTGCACCAGAAATTCAGAAAAAAAATCGTATTAAATTTTCAGGGCATTCTGAGAACTTTTATTTTTGGGTCATTTTTTATTGCACGAGAAACTCAGAAAACAGACAAAACATGGCATTATTTTATTTAACTAATAAAAACAGAAAACAAAGCGTAGGGACAGAAGGTAGTTCTTACTAAATTCATCAACTTCATACCGTTCAAAAATGATCCATTAATAAGGTTGATCAGGTCTTATTAACAACCACTTTCGATTAGCATGAAACCGAAGAACTTTTGTAAATCACTAAGTTACCTCACTGGGGATATGAATGTCCCCAACAATAAGCATTTCATATTTCTTTTTGACAGTAGGTAGAGGTATTTGAAAACTTCCAATAATGATTGTCGAAGATTTTTCAATAATATTAATACCATTCACTTGGAATTGTTTCTTCGGAAAGTGCACCGTATGCTCATTACCATTGATATGAAAAGTGACCTTCCTTTTATTGCAATCAATAACAGCCCCTGCAGTATTCAAGAAGGGTCTACCAAGGATAATCGACATGTTGTCATCCTCGGGTATCTCAAGTATAACAAAGTCAGTCAAAATAGTAACATTAGCAACAACAACGAGCATATCCTCACAGATACCAATAGGTATGGCAGTTGATTTATCAGCCATTTGCAAAGATATTTCAGTAGGTGTGAGTTTATTCAAATCAAGTCTTTTATATAAAGAGAAAGACATAACACTAACACCAGCTCCTAAATCATATAAAGCAGTTTTCACATAATTCTTTTTTATAGAGCAAAGTATAGTTGGTATTCCCGGATCTCCAAGTTTTTTAGGTACTCCATCTTTAAAAGTATAACTAGCAAGCATAGTGGATATTGCATAAGGAGGCATTTTCAAGATACCAGTCAAGCGAGTACGCAAAAAGACTGGCCTCAGCATTTCAGCAAAGCGTTCAAATTCTTCATCATCTTTCTTTTTAGTTGACTTGGGTGGAAAAGGCATAGGTTTTTGAACCCACGGTTCTCTTTCTTTACCGTGTTTTCTAGCAATGAAGTCTCTTTTATCATATTTTGTATCCTTAGGTTGTGGGTTATCAAGATCAACAGGTGGTTCTATCTCAACATCATTGTCTGGTTCTTTATTATTTGGTTGAGCATCTTCATGAACATCAGCATTGCATTTTTCATTATCACTAGGTGAATGTTCATTACCAGACTGAGTTTCAGCATCAGAGATAGAAGTTTCCTTATCATTATCAGGAGGTTTTTCTATTTCAGGTTCACTAGAAGCATGCAAAGTCCTATCATTTTTCTTCTTCTTTTTCTTTCTAGAAATACTAGGTGCATCAGTGTTAACTCTTTGTGAATCTTGTTCAACTCTTTTTGGGTGTCCCTCAGGATAAATTGGTTCCTGAGTCATTTTACCTCCTCTAGTTGCAACTCTGACAACAAAGTCATGTTTCTTATTATTCATTTCATCAAGAAACTCTCTTTGTGATTTAGCAACTTGTTCTAACTGGGTATGTACCATAGAAGCATGCTTTCCAACACCTCTAACCTCAATTGAGATTCTAAATAAGAAGTCACTTTATGATGTTTGCTAAGACTACATCGGTGTTTCCCCCAAGAGGAGAGGATGATGTAGCACAACAACGGTAGGTATTTCCCTCAGTAATTAAACCAAGGTATCGAACCAGTAGGAGAACCAAGCAACACAACGTAAACAGCTCCTGCACACAAATAACAGCCACTCGCAACCCGACGTGTTAAAGGGGTTGTCAATCCCTTTCAGGTAACGGCGCCAGAAGGCACGAAGACGGGAAAAATTATAATAGATTGAAATAATAGATCACAAATAAAATAAAGTGCAGCAAAGATATTTTTGTATTTTTAGTTTAATAGATCTGAATAAAAACGCACAGGAAAATAGATCGCAAGGCAACTATGAGAAAGAAGACCCAGGGCCGTAGGTTTCACTAGTGGCTTCTCTCGAGAAAAATAGCAAATGGTGGGTAAACAAATTACTGTTGGGCAATTGATAGAACTTCAAATAATCATGACGATATCCAGGCAATGATCATTACATAGGCATCACGTCCAAGATTAGTAGACCGACTCCTGCCTGCATCTACTACTATTACTCCACAAATCGACCGCTATCCAGCATGCATCTAGTGTATTATGTTCATGGAAAAACGGAGTAATGCAATAAGAACGACGACATGATGTAGACAAGATCCGTTTATCTATATGGCGGTAGATATAGATCTCGTCATTTTATCCTGAGTAGCAACGATACATACGTGTCGGTTCCCTTTCTATCACAAGGATCAAGCACCGTAAGATCGAACCCACTACCGGGCTCCTCTTCCCATTGCAAGATAAATAGATCAAGTTGGCCAAACAAAACCCAACTATCGGAGAAGAAATACGAGGCTATAAGAGATCATGCATATGAGGGATCAAAGAAACTCAAATAACTTTCATGGATATAAAAAGATATAACTGATCATAAACTCGAAGTTCATCAGATCCCATCAAACACACCGTTCCAAGAGACCATTGTATTAAGAATTCAACGAGAGAGAGAGAGTGAAAGCCATCTAGCTACTAACTACGGACCCGAAGGTCTACGAAGAACTACTCACGCATCATTGGAGAGGCACCAATGGAAGTGGTGAACCCCTTCGTGATGGTGTCTAGATTGGATCTGGTGGTTCTGGACTCTGCGGCGGCTGGATGAATATTTCGTCGACTCCCCTAGGGTTTGTGGATTTTTGGGGTATTTATAGAGGAAAGAGGCGTTCCGGGGGCACCCGAGGTGGGCACAACCCACCAGGGTGCGCCTGGGCCTCCTGGCGCGCCCTGGTGGGTTGTGCCCCCTCGGGGCACCCCCAGGTGCAACCAGGGCCCATTGCCTTCCTTCTGGCCCATAAAAAATCATCATGGAGTTTCGTGGCATTTGGACTCCGTTTGAAATTGATTTCCTGCGATGTAAAAAACATGGAAAAAAAGAGCAACTGGCACTTGGCACTATGTCAATAGGTTAGTAGCAAAAAATGATATAAAATGACTATAAAATGATTGTAAAACATCCAAGATTGATAAGAAAACAGCATGGAACAATCAAAAATTATAGATACGTTGGAGACGTATCAGCATCCCCAAGCTTAACTCCTACTTGTCCTCGAGTAGGTATGTGATAAAAACAGAATTTTTGATGTGGAGTGTTGTTCATCAAGTCATATCATATTCTTTTCTTTATAGCATGGACATTTGGACTTTTATGTGATTCAAAGCAATAGTCTAGTTTTGACATAATAATTTAGATACTCAAGCATATCAACAAGCAACCATGTCTTTCAAAATATCAATGCTAAAATAATTATCCAAGCCCATCATGCTCAAACATTGATCCATTCATGAAACACACTCGAATATTAACTACACCCAATACTTGAGAACGATCATATTTCCTCCTTGTTGGTGCTTTTGTAAGAGAAGATGGAGACTCAAATTCAAAAAAATAAAAACACATAAAGTAAAAGAAAGGCCCTTCACAGAGGGAAGTAGGGATTTGTAGAGGTGCCATGATACGTCTCTAACGTATCTATAATTTATGAAGTATTCATGCTATTATATTATCCTTCTAGGATGTTTTAAATGCGTTTATATGCTATTTTATATGATTTATGGGACTAACCTATTAACCTAGAGCCCAGTGCCAGTTTATGTTTTTCCCTGTTTTTGAGTATCGCAGAAAAGGAAAACCAAACAGAGTCCAATTGATCTGAAACTTGATGGAGCTTATTTTTGGACCAGAAGAAGGCCATGGAGTAAAAGAGTTGGGCCAGAAGAGTCCCGGGCTGCCCACGAGGGTGGGAGGCGCGCCCACCCCCCTAGGCGCGCCCCCTACCTCGTGGACAGCCCGGAGACCCCCCTGACTTGTTCTCGACGCCAAAACCTCTTATATATACAGAAACACCCAGAACATAACCTAGATCGGGAGTTCCGCCGCCGCAAGCCTCTGTAGCCACCAAAAACCAATCGGGACCCTGTTCCGGCACCCTGCCGGAGGGGGGATCCATCACCGGTGGCCATCTTCATCATCCCGGTGCTCTCCATGACGAGGAGGGAGTAGTTCACCCTCGGGGCTGAGGGTATGTACCAGTAGCTATGTGTTTGATCTCTCTCTCTCTCTCTTGTGTTCTTGATATGGCACGATCTTGATGCACCACGAGCTTTGCTATTATAGTTGGATCTTATGATGTTTCTCCCCCTCTACTCTCTTGTAATGGATTGAGTTTTCCCTTTGAAGTTATCTTATCGGATTGAGTCTTTAAGGATTTGAGAACACTTGATGTATGTCTTGCATGTGCTTATCTGTGGTGACAATGGGATATTCACGTGATCCACTTGATGTATGTTTTGGTGATCAACTTGCGGGTTTCGTAACATTGTGAACTTATGCATAGGGGTTGGCACACGTTTTCGTCTTGATTCTCCGGTAGAAACTTTGGGGCACTCTTTGAAGTTCTTTGTGTTGGTTGAATAGATGAATCTGAGATTGTGTGACGCATATCGTATAATCATACCCACGGATACTTGAGGTGACATTGGAGTATCTAGGTGGCATTAGGGTTTTGGTTGATTTGTGTCTTAAGGTGTTATTCTAGTACGAACTCTTGAATAGATTGATCAGAAAGGAAAACTTTGAGGTGGTTTCGTACCCTACAATAATCTCTTCGTTTGTTCTCCGCTATTAGTGACTTTGGAGTGACTCTTTGTTGCATGTTGAGGGATAGTTATATGATCCAATTATGTTATTATTGTTGAGAGAACTTGCGCTAGTGAAAGTATGAACCCTAGGCCTTGTTTCGAAGCATTGCAATACCGTTTGTGCTCACTTTTATCGCTTGCTACCTCACTGTTTTTATATTTTCAGATTACAAATATCCATATCCATCGTCCATATTGCACTTGTATCACCATCTCTTCGCCGAACTAGTGCACCTATACAATTTACCATTGTATTGGGTGTCTTGGGGACACAAGAGACTCTTTGTTATTTGTTTGCAGGGTTGTTTGAGAGAGACCATCTTCATCCTATGCCTCCCACGGATTGATAAACCTTAGGTCATCCACTTGAGGGAAATTTGCTACTGTCCTACAAACCTCTGCACTTGGAGGCCCAACAATGTCTACAAGAAGAAGGTTGTGTAGTAGACATCATGCCAGAGCTCAAAGCGAAAAATTAGAGATAAAAACATTTTGGGAGGTGTATCCATCCCACCAACGAAAACGAGGTAGAGCTACGAACACTTTCCATGCTAGATATGCCATAGGCGGTTCCCAATCAGAAAATAAAGGTTATTCCTTTTTCCACCATTCTTTCACTTTCCATAGCTAGCCGTATCCATGGGTGCCTTCCATACCAACACTTTCCAACGAATTTATTATTTGACAACATAAAGTAAATATTTATTGCATTTCGGGACTGGGCATCCCTAAAACCTTTGCCTTACTCTCGTGCAATGACAAGTGAATAAACACTCATCATGAGAATAACACATCTAGCATGGAAAATATTAGCCACCTGTTACCGTTCCGCGAGCGAAACAAACACACAAAAGAGAAGTTTATTTTGAAAATTAGAGATGGCACATGGAAATTTGTTTAGAACGACAAAAGAATACCGCATATAGATAGGTATAGTGGACTCATGTGGCAAAACTTGTTTAAAGGATTTTGGATGCACAAGTACAGATCATACTTAGTGCAAAATGAAGGCTAGCAAAAGATTGGGAAGCGACCAACCAAGAAACGAATAATCTCATAAGCAAGCATTAAGCATAATTAACACTGAATAATGCACCACAAGTAGGATATAATTTTCATTGCATGATTATTGACTTTCGTGCATGCATAGGGAATCACAAACCTTAAAACCAATATTCTTACTAGAGCACAATTACTCATCAACATAACTCACATATCACATCATCATATCTCAAAACTATTACTAAGAATCAAGTTTATTTTGTCCAATGATCTTCATGACATTTTTTTCTTTATCCGTCTTGGATATCTATCACTTTGGGACTAATTTTCATGTGTTGCTTTTCATAAGCTCAAACAAATATAAGTGAAGATCATGAGCATAACAAATTTTCTTTCTCTCAAAATAATTTAAGTGAAGCAAGAGAGAATTTCTTAAAAAATTTACTAACTCTCAAATAAACCTAAGTGAAGCAAGAGAGCATTTCTTCAAAAATACTAAGCACACCGTGCTCTAAAAGATATAAGTGAAGCACCAGAGCAAGTCCTAGCTCATAAAAGATTTAAGTGAAGCATAGAGAGCAATTCTAACAAGTCATGATATAATTTTGGCTCTCTCAAATAGGTGTGTCTAGCAAGGATTGATGACTTAAACACAAAATAAAACAAGCAAAGACACATATAATACAAGACACTCCAAGCAAAACACATATCATGTGGCGAATAAAAATATAGCCTCGAGTAAAATACCGATAGTTGTTGGAAGAAAGCGGGGATGCCACTCGGGGGCATCCCCAAGCTTAGTTGGTTTCTCATTCTTGGATAATATCTTGGGATTCTGGGGCATCCCCAAGCTTAGGCTCTTACATCCTTCCTTCATCCATCGTAAGATAACCCAAAACTTGAAAACTTCAATCACACATAACTCAACAAAACTTTTGTGAGATCCGTTAGTATAAGAAAGCAAACCACTACTATAAGTGTTGTATCAAACCAATTCAAATTTTGTTTTTGTATTATATCTACTGTATTCCAACTTTTCTATGGCAAAAACTCATCAAAGAAAACCATAGAGCCATCAAAATAAGCACACAACACAAAGAAAACAAAATCTGTCAAAACAGAACAGTCTATAGTAATCTGACTTTGGCGAATACTTATGGAACTCTAAAAATTCTACCAAAATAGGATGACCAGGGTAATTTGTATATTAATCTTCTGAAGAAAGAATCAGGGAAAAAGCTCTTTTCTGTGATTTTTTGAAAATTATTTTCATGAGCACAAAGTTTCTGTCTTTTTCAGCAAGATCAAACAACTATCATCCAAGAAGAACCTATAGGCTTTACTTGGCAGAAACACAAGTAAAACAAAAAAACACAATCATGCCAGTAGCATAATTGTGTAAACACACAAGAACGGAAAGCAAAAGGGAAAATAAATTTTATTCATTGGGTTGCCTCCCAACAAGCGCTATAGTTTTACGCCCTTGGCTAGGCATATAGCATGGATCTAAGTTTTGTCTTCCGAAGTTTTGGCAACTTTTGCAAGGGTTTTCTCAAACCCGGGAGGCTCTTTACGCTTCCATAAATTATCTGGAAAAGAAACCATCTTAAGATCCAAAATATCCAATCGCTTGTTGCAAAGAGTAATCAAGGTATTCATGCGATTGATACTACCATTGAGGTGCTTGAGGGGTTCATTATATTTTTGTATTTCAACCATATGTTCATGCAAATCACCAAGTTTGTCCAACATTTGAACTCCCTCAGGGGTAAAGGAAAATCCCTTCTTTTGAGGAGGAATTCCCAAAATTCCTTCCAAAAATTTCATAGGTAATGTTTGCATCAAGCTCAATAAAATTTCCTTTAGCGGCAAAATCAAGAAGTTGTCTATGATGCAAAGCTAATCCTATGTAAAAATTACGAAGCAAAACCTTAGCATCCCCCTTTAGATTGGAAACACGATACGATTCCATAAGCCTATACCAGACATCTTTCAGATTTTCTCCTTGTTTTTGCTTGAAGTAAAGAACTTCAAAATCTGGTGACAAAGGAGGAGTAGGGACGCTAGCCATCGGGACTAGAGACAAGCGATCGGCGAAAAAGAGAGGCGAATAAAACTGCAAATTTTTGTGAAGTGGGGGAGAGGAAAACAAGAGGCAAATGCCAAATAATGTAAATTGCGAGGAGATGAGATTTGCGATTAGGAACCTGGTTATGTTGAAGAGCCTCCCCGGCAACGGCGCCAGAAATTCCCTTGATGATGTTTGCTAAGACTACGTCAGTGTTTCCCCCAAGAGGAGAGGATGATGTAGCACAGCAACGATAGGTATTTCCCTCAGTAGTGAAACCAAGGTATCAAACTAGTAGGAGAACCAAGCAACACAACGTAAACAACCCCTGCACACAAATAATAGGCACTCGCAACCTGACATGTTAAAGGGGTTATCAATCCCTTTCGGGTAACGGCAACAAAAGGCATGAAGACGGGAAAAATTATAATAGATTGAAATAATATATCGCAAATAAAATAAAGTGTAGCCATATATTTTTGTATTTTTAGTTTAATAAATCTGAATAAAAACGCAAAGGAAAAATAGATCGCAAGGCAAATATATGAGAAAGAAGACCCGGGGGCCGTTGGTTTCACTAGTGGCTTCTCTAGAGAAAAATTAGCAAACGGTGGGTAAATAAATTACTATTGGGTAATTGATAGAACTTCAAACAATCATGGCGATATCTAGGCAATGATCATTACATAGGCATCACGTCCAAGATTAGTAGACCGACTCTTGCCTGCATCTACTACTATTACTCCACACATCGACCGCTATCCAGCATGCATCTAGTGTATTAAGTTCATGGATAAACGGAGTAATGCAATAAGAACGATGACATGTGTAGACAAGATCCGTTTATCTATATGGCGGTAGATATAGTTCTCATCTTTTTATCCTTAGTAGCAACCATACATACGTGTCGATTCCCTTTCTGTCACTGGGATCAAGCACCGTAAGATCGAACCCACTACCGGGAACCTCTTCCCATTGCAAGATAAATAGATCAAGTTGGCCAAAGAAAACCCAAATATCAGAGAAGAAATTTGAGGCTATAAGAGATCATGTATATAAGAGATCAAAGAAACTCACATAACTTTCATGGATATAAAAGGATATAACTGATCATAAACTCGAAGTTCATCAGATCCCAATAAACACACGGCAAAAAGAGTTACATCATATGGATCTCCAAGAGACCATTGTATTGAGAATTCAACGAGAGAGAAAAAGCCATCTAGCTACTAACTACGGACCCAAAGGACTACAAAGAACAACTCATGCATCATCGGAGAGGCACCAATGGAAGTGGTGAACCCCTCCGTGATGGTGTCTAGATTGGATCTGGTGGTTCTGGACTCTGCGGCGGCTAGATGAATATTTTGTCGACTCCCCTAGGGTTTGTGGATTTTGGGGGTATTTATAGAGCAAAGAGGCGGTCCGGGGGGCACCCGACGTGGGCACAAGCCACCAGGGCGCGCCTGGGCCTCCTGGCGCACCCTGGTGGGTTGTGCCCCCCTCGGGGCACCCCCCAGGTGCAACCAGGACCCATTGCCTCCCTTCTGGCCCATAAAAAATAATCGTGGAGTTTCGTGGCATTTGGACTCCGTTTGATATTGATTTCCTGCGATGTAAAAAAATGGAAAAAACAGCAACTGGCACTGGGCACTATGTCAATAGGTTAGTACCAAAAATAATATAAAATGACTATAAAATGATTATAAAACATCCAAGATTGATAATAAAACAACATGGAACAATCAAAAATTATAGATACGTTGGAGACGTATCATCACTCAGGCAAGCAATCATATCAAAATTATATTTCAATTGTTTCATAGCATTTGCATTGAAGTTATCTTGTTTTCTAATGTAGTTTTCAAACTCATAAAGGCATTGGTTAGGATGGATATTGTGAGGATTGTCATTTGATACGTCTCCAACATATCTATAATTTTTTATTGTTCCATGCTGTTATATTATCAATCTTGGATGTTTTATAATCATTTTATAGTCATTTTATATCTTTTTTTGGTACTAACCTATTGACATAGTGCCAAGTGCCAGTTGCTGTTTTCTGCATGTTTTTTACATCACAGGAAATCAATATCAGACGGAGTCCAAATGCAACGGAACTTCATGGAGAATTTTTTTTGGACCAGAAGGAACGTAATGGGCCCTGGCTGCGCCTAGGGGGTGCCCCGAGGGGGGCACAACCCACCAGGGCATGCCAGGAGGCCCAGGCGCGCCCTGGTGGGTTGTGCCCACCTCGGGTGCCCCTGGGACCACCTCTTTGCTCTATAAATACCCCAATATTCCAGAAACCCTAGGGGAGTCGACGAAATATTCATCCAGCCGCCACAGAGTCCAGAACGACCAGATCCAATCTAGACACCATCTCGAATGGGGTTCACCACCTCCATTGGTGCCTCTCCGATGATGCGTGTGTTGTTCTTTGTAGACCTTCGGGTCCGTAGTTAGTAGCTAGATGGCTTCCTCTCTCTCGCTGGATTCTCAATACAATGGTCTCTTGGAGATCCATATGATGTAACTCTTTTGCGGTGTGTTTGTTGGGATCCGATGAACTTTGAGTTTATGATCAGATCTATCTTTTTATATCCATGAAAGTTATTTGAGTTTCTTTGGTCTTTTATATGCATGATTGCTTATAGCCTCGCATTTCTTCTCCGATATTTGGGTTTTGTTTGGCCAACTTGATCTATTTATCTTGCAATGGGAAGAGCTGCTTTGTAGTGGGTTCGATCTTACGGTGCTTGATCCCAGTGACAGAAGGGGAACCGACACGTATGTATTGTTGCTACTAAGGATCAAACGATGGGGCCTATCTCTACATAGATAGATCTTGTCTACATCATTTCATCGTTCTTATTGCATTACTCCATTTTTCCATGAACTTAATACACTAGATGCGTGCTGGATAGCGGTCGATGTGTGGAGTAATAGTAGTAGATGCAGGCAGGAGTCGGTCTACTAATCTTGGACGTGATGCCTATATAATGATCATTGCCTGGATATCGTCATGATTATTTGAAGTTCTATCAATTGCCCAACTGTAATTTGTTTACCCACCGTTTGCTATTTTTCTCGAGAGAAGCCACTAGTGAAACCTACAGCCCCCGGGTCTTCCTTCTCATATATTTTCCTTTGCGATCTACTTTTTCCTTGCATTTATTTTCAGATCTATTAAACCAAAAATACAAAAATACCTTGCTGTGTTTTATTTCTATTTGTTTTATTTGGCGTTCGATCTATCAATCTACTACAATTTATCTCACGTCCGTTTGCCTGTCTTGAGGCGCCGTTACCCGGAAGGGATTGACAACCCCTTTAACACGTCGGGTTGCGAGGATTTGTTATCTGTGTGCAGGGGCTTTTTACATTGTGTTGCTTGGTTCTCCTACTGGTTCGATAACCTTGGTTTCATCACTAAGGGAAATACCTAACGTCGCTATGCTGCATCATCCCTTCCTCTTTGGGGAAATACCGACGTAGTTCTAGCAGACAGGAAATTTCTGGTGCCATTGCTAGGGAATCATCTGTGACGCCCGGATAATTACGCTATAGTAATCCCACGTTAATGATGCCACGTCACCATGGTTACTATTGTTATTCTCGTGTTAGTTCAAAATCGATTCGAAATTCAAACTTAAAATAAAGTCAAACGGTAAAGATTTTCAAATATTAAAACTAAAATGTTGGGGTGTTGCCAAATAATGCATAGGTAATTATTGTGGAGAAACCACACTTTTATAAAAATGTTTAAAGGCTCTAAAGTAATTAAAACAGCAGCTATGACAATTAATTAAATGCCTTTTAAAAATAATAATAATGCAAATTATTTTAATTAGGTGTCAAACTTTTTGGGGCAGTAGAATAAATTATAACATTAATTTAGGAGTTGTATTTATATTTTATAAAACAGGAATTAAAAGAATAAAATAAAAAAGAAAAAGAAAACAGAAAACAAAAC